>NW_009917406.1:0-14701 GCF_000696875.1 Nestor notabilis | reverse complement strand
CACCAGTTCAGCCCCACTAGTACTTCACTAAACGTCAGCTGTACGGCGACAGCAACGCGCCGGTGTATTTGTGGGATTGGGTTTGTATTTGTAGGGGTTGGGAGGAAGTGGGTTTTGACTGTAAAGGCCCTCCTTAACGTCTTCCGTCCGTTTTTTGGCAGGATGAAGCAGGAATCCCGGGTATACTAGTTGGAGTTTCAGTGGACGGACAGGAAGTCTGGTCAGAAGGTCAGTATATGGGAGTAGCGGTCGTGCGTGCGGTTGGGAAGCGATGGAAGTTTTGAGAATGAGCAGTTCAGACACAGGGATTTAACGCATTCCATGTCCCATCTCCGGACAGGGGGCACAAACAGGTGCCTTGGGAGCATGAAGTGATGATTTCTTTAGTAAACAATAATTGCCAGGAATCGGTAATTTATTAACGTTCTGATTGTGCTAGTGTGTAGCAAACAGTTTTGTTTGAGAACCTTTCTCCCGTTGTTTGTCACATCAGTCTTTGCATATACTTACACTCCGGGCACGGAGCTGTACAATGCTCTGGTAGGATTGTGCATAGGAGGTGATGAGCTGTTCTCCCCGCAGGATCTTACTTAATAGTCAAAGTAATAATGATTTTCTGACAGTTGTTGCATTAACTTTTATATATGTTTGGAGCAGATGGTAGGTTTTCATTTCTCCTTCGTTGTGCCAGAAGTGAGTTGGAGAGCCTCTAGTACCTTTTGTAGTGTGGCCTAATAAGAAAATTGTGCTAGAAACTTAATCCCAACTCAGGTAGCGTTTCTTGCCTCAAATTTCCTGGCAATGAACACAGAAGTTTTTATATTACATCGGCGGAATCCCTTCCTTGACACGCAGGAAAGTGCCTGAGGGAACTAGTGCCAGGTTTGTGGTTTATCACCAGGACTGCCAGATCCAGTAGCAAGACAGCTACTTGTGGGAGGATAAGCCTTGGCAGAGCTTTCTGTACCCTGCTGCCTGTGGATACAGAGAGCAATGCTGCCTTGAGTAAGGCAGCTGGGAGGTGGGTAACATTGCTCTAGCAGACTTCTGGTTCATTTTGTTGCCCTCCTCCCTTCTTTGTAGGGGGGGAAATAGGAGCAGGTTTAAGTTGCATGTGTTCTGTGACCACGATACTGAACCTGCTTTCTTGCTAAACTGATGGGAGCAATTTGAGATTTGGAAGCTATTTTCACTGAGGCATACAGTATCTGTATTCACAAGCACCGTGCAAGCACTTGGGTGTCAGCTTTGCATAAAGGGGTCTTGGGTGATTGACATGTCATTTTTTATTTCTTGTGTTTTGGCAAGGTGTTTTTTTCCCTGAGTAGTTCATTATTACACTGCAGTTTGATGTAGACAGGCGTAGACTCATAGAATCACAGATTGGTTTGTGTTGGAAGGGTCCTTAAAGCTCCTCCAGCTTCAACCCCTGCCCCGGGCAGAGACACCTTCCACTAGAGCAGGTTGCTCCAAGCCCCTGTGTCCAACCTGGCCTTGAACACTGCCAGGGATGGGGCAGCCACATGAATTGCTGGCAGGCCTTGCTCATACTGAGAAGTGCAAATATGTCATTACTGCATTTCAGTGCGTTTTGTGCTGCAACATCACTTGCACAGTTTCTTCAAACCAAGCTCAAACTGAAGGCTAGTATGGAGCTTATTAATTCCAGTTCTTGCTACCAGGCTTGTGGGTTGGTTACAGGGGAAAACACTGTTATGGGGACACTTAAGCTATCATGTAATTGAAGTCGTGCTGAGTGATGTTGAAACATAGTGCGTTACATGACTGTTCTGTGAAGCTTTGCAGCTTAGGTAACTGCTATGAATTTGTGAGTGATTTCCTTTCTCAATTTCTGTATTGATAAAATAAGACCTTTTACTGTTTTAACCATTAAATCAGAACAATATAAGGAATATTTGTGATTTTCAGTTATTTTACCGTCTAGATTTTAGTTTCTCATTTTTCTACATTGAATATTTGACCTCAGGGAGTGTAGATTTTGGCTTACACTTCAGTTTCATTTATCATTAGGTTGGTCTGTAATTTTAATCAGTAATTTGGGATGCCCATTGGCCAAAACAATGGGTTTTGATTAACCTACTACATTAAAATCTTATTGATGTAATTGAAGCAGGAGCAAGGGTAGTCCAATTCTTCATGTCCCTGTTTAGCTAGAGAAAAAACCCAGGAAGAAGCCAGTAAATCTATTTCATTGCAAACAATTAATTCAGCATGTCTCCATGCAAAATATTTACACAGTGTTTTTATCTTCTTAAAGGTTTGGGTTATGCTGATGTAGAGAATCGTGTAGTATGTAAACCAGAGACCATCATGCGGATTGCTAGCATTAGCAAGTGTCTTACAATGATGGCTGTTGCTAAATTGTGGGAAGAGGGGAAACTGGATTTGGATGCTCCAGTGCAGAAATACGTCCCTGAATTTCCAGAAAAAGTCTACGAGGGTGAAAAGGTATGTGACTGTTCATTGGTAACACTGGTTTGGGTTTCTGTTCCTGTCATTGCACAGCCATCTGCGTACAGGTGCCTGTATCTGGACCCATTCCTGTAAAGTGGGTGTTTGCTGCCTGAAAAACCAATGCTGGAAATCTGGATCTTCAGTTTTATATCAACTGTGTAGTGTGTGCATATATATGTATCTATTTCAAGTGGGTTTAATACGTGATATTTAAAAGGCCTTAAATCTTCGTCTATTCCTCATCATGCTGAATTTTACTTTTCTGGTGATTTAGTGTGCATCGTATCTTTAATGACTAGAGCTCACATTTAAATGCTGTCTTTTCTACCTAGGTCACTATTACGACAAGACTATTAGTCTCACACTTGAGTGGGATTCGTCACTATGAAAAAGATATTACAAAAGTAAAGGAAGAAAAGGAAAAGGCAAACAGAGCATTAAAACTAACAAAACCCTGTCAGGATAAAGAACAAAAAGAAAAAGAGGGCAAAGGGATTGAAAAGACTGATTCTGTCAAACCAAGGAAAGAACATGAGGGTGAGGTAAAAAGCCAAAATTCAAAACCTGGCAGGAGAGACAAGGAATTTGAGCAAGAAGAGTATTATTTGAAGGAAAAATTTGAAAGTGTGATTGAATCACTGAAGATATTTAAAAATGATCCTTTATTCTTTAAACCAGGTGAGTTTCTATTAATTTAGACCAAAATGTGCTCAGGATTTTATCAATTCAACTTTAGGTAACACTGGTATATAGATACCTTTACCGATCTACTGACTTAAGAATTATGCTCATATAGATTTGGATGCTGGAGAGGGGCTCTTCATCAGGGATGGCAGCAGTAGGACAAGGGGTGATGGGTTCAAACTGAAACAGGGGAAGTTCAGGTTAGATATAAGGAAGAAGTTCTTTACTGTGAGGGTGCTGAGGCACTGGCACAGGGTGCCCAGAGAAGTGGTAAATGCTCCGTCCCTGGTAGCGTTCAAGGCCAGGTTGGACAGAGCGTTGGGTGACATGGTCTAGTGTGTGGTGTCCCTGCCCATGGCAGGGGGGTTGGAACTAGATGGTCTTAAGGTCCTTTCCAACCCAAACCATTCTGTGATTCTGTGATCTACACCATAATCCAGCCAGTTCAAAATGTCATGTAGCCAAGACTTAAAAGGTAATACAAGAGGGTCTCAGATAAGAAGAGAAAGTGGGACCTCAGGTAGAGTTCCTGGGAGAAAAGTCTAAGTAATGCAGTAAGTGCCATGAAACATGCCAGTTACTGAATTTGTCAGTGCTAAAGCAAACATTTGAGTGAGATACTAATCCAGAGCTAAAACATTCTACAGAAAGACCATAGAAACACATAATTGTTAGGGTTATTTACTACTGGAATTATGTCAGTTAGTTCTACAGAGGAATTTGAGGAGTTTCAGGTGTACGTTCTAAATGAGTCAGGTTAAAAGGGAAATGATATCCATTGCTGATAAACAGTAAATAAATGTGCATTTAAAGAGAAGGGAGTAGGAAGGGGGAGAAGTTAACCCCATACCATCTTGGAGAGTTCTAGGAACCCCTTCAAGTAAGAGAGCAGTCTGGACTGTAGGCAGTTTGGCAGCTTGGTTTGTAGATGTGTCATAAAAGACATTAGTGCAATAATGAAATAAAACCAGAACGTTTTGTAAATAAAATATATTGTCTTAAATAATATACGTGTTAGTGTTCATATAATCTTACAGGACATTCTAGGACTAGAAAACCAGAACTAGAAACACTTTGATAAAAGTTATGAAGAGCTTTGAAAACCTTGAGCGAGTTCCACCCTTGTCTTTCCGTCTGTAGGGTGTAGACACACAAACAAGTCACAGTAGGCGAGCGTCTTTTAAGAAGTAATTTTATGCTGTGCTCCAGCTTTCCGAATCCAGATGTCCTTATTAGCAGGGGCATGGTAAATCTTGGGGAAAGGATGTTAAATGTCAGTCTTCACATCTTGGCAGGAAACCTGGTTGTACCTGCAGATCCCTGGAAAAATTTTAGCCCTGTTCTCTGAGCTACCTGCACTTAGCAAGCATCTGTGTCAGCTGCAGTGCAGAAATTCCTGGGACCCAGTATCATAAACTTGTGATTCACATCATATTAAAATAAGGGTGCAGGGGGACTCTTTCAGTTGATTATTCATTGTTATATATAGTTTTATTTGTACATATGATTACTTAAATTTTACCCTTCAGATTCCATTTAAGCATAATGCAGCTAACTTGTTCTTTTCACCTCTTTTCTCATTGTGTTTCTTCAAGGTAGTCAGTTCTTGTATTCAACGTATGGCTTTACTCTATTAAGTGCTGTTGTGGAGAGAGTTTCAGGACAAAAATTTACAGATTATATGTTAAAAATGTTTCGTGATTTGGATATGCTGTCAACTGTACTAGATGACAATGAGGCAATGATATATAACAGAGCAAGGTAAGCAAGGATGAAACTTCTCTTTTTCCACAACAATTGTTGCTCTTTCTATCTTTATTAAGCTGACTGAATTAAGAATGTGGGATTTATCCCCCTCCCCGCTTTTTAAATGAAGTGGCTTGTGTTATTTCCAAGTTAGTCATGTAACTGATTTTATGTGAGAGTTACAGCATTGGTTCTGTAATTAGCAGCTACAATTACAGAATAGGAGATAAGTATTTCCTGTTAGAAGTGTATATATGTGGGGAGTGGCAGGGGTGACTATGAAGTTTGCATTTATTTTGGGTACAGATAAGCAGGTAAATGGAAATAGAGTAAAATAAAGGAGTAACTAGGAGATTATGTTAGACTATATAGTTACCTTGGGTTTTTTTAATATACTGACTTTTTAGGAGTTCGATGGAAGTGTAATGGTCTCACAGTAACACAAGGTTTTCATAAATTAAATTGTGGTATCAGTTTTAACCAGAACTGAAATTGTGTTTAACGCAGAACATGCTTTACCAATTGATCTCTTTTTATTAACTTAAACTGCAAAAACCCCACCCAGATAAATTTCTGTAACTGGATAATGCATTCCAATATAGTTTCTTTTCCTTCTCTCCAGTCCTGTTTTATCAACCCACCTGAACTGGCTCTGAAATTGATTAATTGAGTGACCTGTTAAATTTCGGTGCAGGAGAAGAATTCTAATTAAATCACAAAAGCAGGTTATGGAGAAAGTCTCATAAAAATGCGAGTCAAACTTCTTAAAAGTTTGCCTTCTAAAATGCTCTCAAGGAAATAGAATCATAGAATAGTTAGGGTTGGAAAGGACCTTAAGATCATCTAGTTCCAACCCCCCTGCCATGAGCAGGGACACCACACACTAAACTATGTGGCCCAAGGCTCTTGTCCAGCCTGGCCTTGAGCACCTCCAGGGTTGGAGCATTCACAACTTCCTTGGGCAACCCATTCCAGTGCCTCACCACCCTCACTGTGAAGAACTTCTTCCTTAGATCTAATCTAAACTTCCCCTGTTTAAGTTTAAAGCCATTACCCCTTGTCCTACCACTACAGTCCCTAATGGAGAGTCCCTCCCCAACATCCTTGTAGGCCCCCTTCAGATATTGGAAGGCTGCTATGAGGTCTCCATGCAGCTTCTCTTCTCCAGGCTGAACAGCCCCAACTTTCTCAGCCTGTCTTCATACGGGAGGTGCTCCAGCCCCTTTACCATCCTCATGGCCCTCCTCTGGACTTGCTCCAACAGCTCCATGTCCTTTTTATGTTGAGGACACAGAACTGTACCCAATAATCCAAGTGAGGTCTCACAAGAGCAGAGTAGAGGGGCAGGATCACCTCCTTTGACCTCCTGGTCACGCTTCTTTTGATACAGCCCAGGATACGGTTGGCTTTCTGGGCTGCAAGCACAGAAATCAATCACAAATGGAAGCTACTGTCTTGGAGCAGTCACCTGAGACTTCAGCTCAGTGTCTGATAATCATCAGGTAGCTGTAGGGTTCCTCTTTCTTAAAACACTTTAAATCCAGTACAGGGATTTAAGAAAAGTCCTGTGCTGGCTGACCTATAGATTTCTGTCGCACCTTTTACTTGTAATTGCCTTTACTCTTAGTATATCCTAAGAGTAAGTAGAAGGATTAGTTTTAGTGATAATAAGCTTCTAACCTAAGAGGTCACCTTAGTTTTTGTTTTCCCATCTGAATTTCTTGTTGATTTTTCTGCAAGAAAAATATATTTTATAAAGTTCTCGAGTTCCACAAGCACAAGCTGATACATGCTCAGTTTGCTCTTTTAAGGTGGAGCAGCTTAAAATAGTTGTGCACAGTGTCAGAGAATGACAAGTTGAATTTTCTTGAATTCCAGGTGTTACGTGTACAACAAGAAGGGACGGCTGGTGAATGCGCCGTACGTGGACAACTCTTACAAGTGGGCTGGTGGAGGCTTTCTCTCATCAGTAGGTGACCTTCTGAAATTTGGAAATGCCTTGTTGTACAGTTACCAAGCCGGACAATTTAAAAACACTAGAGGCAAACTTCTTCCTGGGTACCTCAAACCAGAAACGGTCACAATGATGTGGACACCAGTGCCAAAAACAGAAGTATCATGGGACAGGGATGGTAAATATGCAATGGCTTGGGCTGTGGTAGAGAAAAAACAACAGTGTGGCTGTTGCAGGCAGCAGAGACACTACGCATCTCATACGGGTGGCGCAGTGGGGGCAAGTAGTGTCCTCCTAATTCTTCCTGAAGAGCTGGACTCTGAAGCTACAGATACTGGGCTAGTGGCACCACCTAGAGGAGTAATTGTTAGTATTATCTGTAATATGCAATCGGTTTCACTCAACAGCACGGCCTTAAAGATTGCAAGGGAATTTGATAAAGAAAAACGGGCACAATATACAGGTTAAAAAAGGAAAATAAGTAACTTGTAACTGGACTGACTGCACAGAAACATGAAAAACCAATGGAGAAGGCTGTAATTAGACTCTAAGATCACTACATGAAGCAAAAGCATCAACAATTCACTTAATTACCTTCTGCTAGTGGTGCTAAACTTACATCTAACTGGAATTCATCTCTCAGGGAAGTTCCTAACTTACAGAAAGGAGAATGTAACAGTCAGATTTGACTTCCTGTAGTACCTGTGTAAACCATCATTATGTTAGCAGGTTTTTTCCTCAGCCAGTCAAGCACTTGACGAAGATTAAAACCAATAGCACTGGTTTCTCACACTGAGAAGTGACAGGTGACCTACCTTAAATGTTAAACTTTTGAAAGATTACACATCTTGATTTGAGCACACAAAGATGTAGTTTGTTATTCTCAATGTTCCCGTCTGCCAAAACTGTTCAGTATTGCTTTTGAAAGAAAACTGGGTTTACTGTTGAGTTTTTGTATTTTGTATTTGGTCAAAAAGAAAAAAACCACAAACAACAACCCCCAGATCTCGAAGCTACCTCCAGAATGCAGATTTACACCAGAAGTGTGCTTCTGTCAGAGCTGTGCAGTGCTCAGAATTAGGAAAAATAAGGCTAGAGTAAGGTAAATAAATCTTCCTGTTATTTAGATGTCCTCTCTTCCACTTTTATTGGAGACAGAGAATGTGTGAAACTAGTTTACTGTGAAATATTTCCGCAGTTGGATGTACCTGAATAGCACAACATGGTGAGCTGTCAAACTGTCCCATTGGTTTTGAACAATACACAGGCTGACTTTGGTAGCCAGAAATGACACTGTTTTCTATAATGTAGATATTCCTTGAGATACAGGAATCGGGAACTCAACAAAATTTAAAGCCCATTCTTGAAGCCTCTTAGACTTAGAATCACAGAATCAACCAGGTTGGAAAAGACCTTTAAGCTCATCAAGTCCAACCATCACCACAGCACTGCGAAGGCCACCACTAACCCCTGGCACTGAGGGCCTTGGCTACATGGTTTTTGAGCACTTCCAGGGACGGTGACTCCAGCACTGCCCTGGGCAGCCTGTTCCAGTGCCGGAGCACTCTTTGGGGAAGGAATTTTCCCTAATATCCAATCTGAATTTCCCCATGCATAGCTTGAGGCTGTTTCCTTTTGTCCTCTTGCTTGTTACTTGGGAGAAGAGACCGACCCCACCTCACTACAACCTCCTTTCAGGTAGTTGTAGAGAGTGAAACTTTGAGAGGGTTTATGGAAAACCATATTTTTTCCCACTTGGAATCATGCCTCAAGATGTTAGTTTTGCACAAGGTTGAAGGAGAAATCTTGATGAAGTTCCAAAGAAGCATTTTCTAATCTTCAATTTTACTTTAGGAATATAACAACATCCAAGTATGTTATTTTTGTATATTCCATCATAGCATGGAAGATCTCTGCTATCTCAAGATTTGCCCCTATGCCACTTTACCTGCAGTTGCATCAGTATTTCCAGGCTGAGACAAAAGAAAATAGCCTTCCGAAAAGGTTTGAATACTTTTGTCCCTGCACTGTTCAGCAGCTCTGCTGCTCTGAATTTAATGAGCAGGATGTCTTAGCTAACAGCCACCAAGTTAGGGCTTTTAGTATTCACTTCATAGTTGTGATCTGCCCTGTGATGAAACACGCTGTCATCTCTGTTCTCAGTATGCCTGTGATACCATTTATTACCTAAGGCTGACAAACATGGAAATTTAATCTTTAGAGGTGTGTTTTACCTTCACTTGTAATTGAAGCTAGTAAGGCTGGTTTAGTACTCTTAACTATCATGATTCTTGTGCCTTAAAACAGTGAAAGCTTACAGATAAACTATTTGCTTGTGTTTTCTGGCCCACTCAACAAAACTTCACTTTTTTTATTCATTAATGAGTTGTCTTTATCTCTAGAATATCAGATCAGTAGAGACAACAGAGAGAGCCTTTTTGAACACACTTTCATTTGGTCAGGCAATAAATCAACTGCTCTTTCACTGAAGTTACTGATACTGTTTGACAGTTCCAATACAGAAGTACTAGAGGTGAGTATCTTCAGTAGCAACTCTTTTTTTCCAATCTTGAGCACCTACTAGCTGGGTAAGCTTGCAGCAGCAGAAGTCACTGCCCGTTTTACACTGGGAACAAGAGTAAGTAGTTCCGAGTTGTTTCCATGTTGGAAGAACACATGAATAGAATGGACCAAATATAAAAGCTCAGAAAAGTAGTACTTGTTTTAGGATTTAGAACATACTTTTCTTGTATGATGCATCTGTTTTGCAAATGTCATTTTGCATACTTAAGAGACTTACAGAGAGGGAACTTGAGAGGGAAACAAGTTTCCCTCACTGACCATTGTGTTTGGGTATAGAGATTGAGAACCTACAAAGCACAGGTTTACCATTATGCTTGTCTGGATATGACCAAACACTAATATATGTAAGTTCAGGTTCGATATAAGGAAGAAGTTCTTCACAGTGAGGGTGGTGAGGCACTGGAACAGGTTGCCCAAACGTGGTAAATGCTCCATCCCTGGCGGTGTTCAGGGTCAGGTTGGACAGAGCCTTGGGCAACACGGTTCAGTGTGAGGTGTCCCTGCCCATGGCAGGGGGTTGGAACTAGATGGCCTTAAGGTCCTTTCCAACCCAAACCATTCTATGTACGAAAGTGAGTAATACTACGAAGTGTCTATGGTGCTTCTAACACCAAGATGTTAACGACAGTGCCTCACTCCCCTCACGGAATTTGTTTAGCCACCAACTTTTTAAATGCATACCATGTTCTTCATATTGTAGTTTCAAAACCTTCTGGTTTTTTAAGAATCTTCTGACACATAGACAGTATTGGAGATGCTATGCTGTCTACATTTCATCTTCCAGTACCTGGAACAAAATGGACTTTTTCTGATTTGGTATTTACTCAGTCATGAGTTCTTACCTTTTGGGTGTAGAGGAAGAGAAGGCAGGGATATGGGAGACGAAGAATCAGTGTGGCCTTAGCATATGTATCGAGGTCACAAGTGAATTAATATTACTATGTTGATCTTTAGTCTGAAGCCAGTTATTTGATGGACTGGCACTGAGTGTGGGAAACCGATCAGATAAGAGCAGCTTTCATGCTAAACTTGCACTTATATTAACCTTCATTGTGAAAACACAGTATGGCGCTAACATAAAACTATGCTTTCCTTAACAGGCATGTATATTAAATTGGTGCATCTATTTCTGTATCAAACACCTATTTTTTGCATCTGGCAATTATGTGTTCTGCTGTTTGAATTAACTGAAATAAAACTTAATACAATGAATTGTTGTATCAGGTTTAGGGTTGTTTTTTTAATTTATTTACTAGACACATACAATTTTTAGAAGTCTATTCTTTAAAAAGAATACAGATTAAATAGGAATTCCCAACAATAATTAGCTTACAAGACACCAGATACTTTGAAAGAGATGTCGATACATAACTTGAGCTATTATCTATTAAGATAAGACACACGTAAGACTTGGTTTGAATGTTTTCTCATGGCTTAAAAAAAGAAAATCTGCTTTTTAACAGCCATTTAGAAAACTTATAAAAACTAAATCCCTGTTTCCTTGTTGCAAAAAGGTAATTATTTAATGTCAGTATTTAATACTAAAATTATACGTGTGTTTGCTGTAGTATTTTGGGGGGGGGTTAACGGCTGGATACCATTCACAGCTGTTAATGTACTTTGTGTCAGTGATAATAATGACAATAAGTCATTATTGTTGCTCATATACCATATGCCTTCTCTATACTAAATGCTTTCAGTGTTCTGCGAAAGACTTTTTTTTTCTCATATAGAAATCTCCGCACAGACTACCAAATGCACGTTCAAGACCAGGTTAGAGGGAAGAGGAAAAAACTGCCCAAACAAAACAGAAAACCAGCTGAACATAAGTGAGCAACTTTGTATTTTCATTTGTCATCACATCACTTGTGGTGATTGATAGAGGGACTAAAGCAATGTTGAAAGCAAATGAGCCATGTTAAATTATTCAGCCTTTGCAACACTTGCAGTAGTGAAGGATACAGAATGCACTCTTAGAGCAGTCTTCTGTCACCATACGCATTATGCTGCTGCAGTTGATGTTAAACAAGGGGAAGGAAGCAGCAATTTCAAGGGTTTCATATTAAATGACACCACCCAATTAACAATGCATTGTTTAAAAATAAAAATACAAAAATAGAGCTCAGTTGTCTGCAAAGCCGCAGGAAACGCTTGCACTTCAAATTATTTATTGAAAAAGAGATTCCAGCTCATTAGTAGCATGTAATCTTCTACAAAATCAATCGTAATTACATTGTATTAACAGGCATTTTTAAACTGGTAAGGCTTTCAGGAGCACAGATCCAAAACCACATGCTCAAGTGTTCAGTGTTGCTTTCTTCTAAATGAACAGCCTGTGAAGAAATCACGTGGATATAGGGATGAACAGTCCTCACGTTGTTAGGCTGCCGTGCAGAACTGCCCACCCAACCTTAGCAGGAAAACTCATGCAATAAATTTAAACTTCACGTACCATAAGAAGTGAAGATTTAGAACTTTGAGTCTTCTCTAACTCAGCCATAACAACACGGCTGTTGTATAATTCATCGTAAAATAAGGCCAAGGTGTATGATTTCTTTTCTTCCAGATGCCTGTTAAATTTCAGTCTACTGTTCCGTCCCTTAGTGGTACAAACCCCAACTCTAAGCGATTTGCAAGATGAGTGTTCCAATATAATTTTCAAAATCAAAGCTAAAATGTTTGCAAGCTCTAGATACATAAATGCATTTTTATGTAAGTGGAATATTTAGGCTGCTAAATATTGCCCCTTACCTTCTGTTAATCTGGCTTTACCCCCAGTAGGCTGACACAGGACAGTTGAGCATCCTACACACAGAACTACTGTCTGAGCATGGCTGAATACAGTGGTGATCTTGTAGCATCCTGGAAAACAGCATGATCAAACCTTCCATTGAGTATTTCTAGCATGATTTTTTCTATGTGTAATTGAACCACATACTCTAAATATACTTGTCCAAAAAGGCATCTCTATTTCATTCCACAGCAAACTGAGTAAAACAAATCAAAACATGATTACTGTGATCTGAACCACTTGCTTTTACTAACATGCATATGAGAGCAAGTTAATTAACTGAACCCAGTACGAAAATCAACGCAGCCCAATAGCTGCAAGCCCTAATTTGCCTGTGATATGTCTCCTGCAGAAGAGTCAAGGAGAACGAGATTAGCCTTCTCTGCTGACTAGAGCCACCCACCTAGCTAAGGAAATATTTAACTTGTAATAGTGGGACATTGCTGGTGACAGTCTGGCAGCTGTGAATATAAACACTGCTGTTCAAATCTGTGTTTGCTTTCTGTTAATAATGGGTACACTTACGGCATGTGCTTGGCTGCGTTCTACAAAGCTAGCATCATACCTGAGCAAGACTTGCACAGAACAACTTCACTACTTCCAGACGCAAGAAGAGGCATCAGCAACACTTGATCTACAACTTCTAAATTATATTACTTAAAAAAGAATGAAATTGCTGTCACGCATGGCTTAGACAAAGAGATTTCACTGCTTTCATGTTTTTCCCCTAGAAGTGTTTTTAATTACCCACAAGGAATTTTTGGAGAGAGAAAATTTGTAAAGGATTTTCTCTAGATGTGGATACACAAAATAGACAAATAGATAAAGGTGAGCACAGATTCTGTTTTCAGAATGTGTGGACCAGAAAAATAAGATAGAACGTATGTTGTGAGGAAGGGCCTCAGAAAGCTCTCAGTGCCTCTTGCTTAGGACTCCTGTCAGTAATGAAGCTCTCCTGCTTTGCTCTCTATGTCCCTCAAACTCAATAACCAATTAATCCAACAACAGTGAAGATAACCAGTGACCTATGGGCCTCTGTTGACATTAACTGTATAGTAGTGTATGAGCGCATGTACACTGGTTTGAAGAAACTTGAAAAAACCCCAAATCAGTGGTTTAGCCTTCAACCATGTGTTTTTAAAAGTAACCACACTGTACTTTCAAACTGTTCTAAGGAATTCTCCTCACTTTTAGATGGAAAACAATGTCTCAGAGCTTCTTAGAAATGTAAGCTACTAAGAAAGAATACGATAAGAAAACCTGAATACAGCAACGATTCCCTACTAGTCAGGATGATCACTCCTGTAAGTCTGCATTTTCTTACTGCTGTAGTCTTCTTATACTGCAGCAGTTACTAGGAAATAAGCACACTTGACAGTTTCTGTGCTTAGACATGGACGTAGCTGTGCTGATGGGAGCAGCTGATTGCTGGTAGAGCATCCTCCAGTGATTGTGCTAGAAAACTCCAGGGTTTAGTTTATAAAAGAGAAGTTGTTTATATAGATGTTTCTGAGCCCAAGTGGTGATGAAAAGCAGAGGCCAGCACCTGTATGTGTGAGCTAGATGTCAGCTTGCTTCTTGATAGCAGCATGTGAAAAAAAGAGTTGTAGTTGTTTTACTTCCTATGTAAAATCCCAGTTGCCTGTGTATATCCTTGTGAAAAGTTTTTACGGATCCTCTTCTAGAGTCAATCAACTTGCAAAAGGAGAAAACCAGTGTTGTCTTCCATTCAAAACTTGAACCATAGATGCTTTAAAGCAAGAAAAAAGCCTACAAGAAATCTAGAGAGGGACTTTCTACAAAGACATATAAGCACATGTCCTTGTAAAGGTCAAGGGGGAATGGTTTTAAACTGAGAGGGGAGAATTAAATTAGATCTTAGGAAGAAGCTCTTCCCTGTGAGGGTGCTGAGGCGCTGGCACAGGGTGCCCAGAGAAGCTGTGGCTGCCCCATCCCTGGCAGTGTTCAAGGCCAGGTTGGACACAGGGGCTTGGAGCAACCTGCTCTAGTGGAAGGTGTCCCTGCCCGGGGCAGGGGTTGGAGCTGGAGGAGCTTTAAGTTCCCTTCAACCCAAACCAGGCTGGGATTCCATGATTTCATCTCATTTCTTATACATGTGAATCTGAGGTGAGTGGGTGGAGTGTGTGTGTTCCTACTTGGTAGGAAAAATGCCAGTCCTCCAGAAAGGAAAATAAAAGCCCTGTTGTTTAAATTCACTCCTGAAAAAGGTTGAAAACACTTACGGTTAAAGCAGACAGAGCAATATATGGACTTATTTTTTCACTACAGAACAGACAAACCACATTTAGATGGGGGAAACAAACAAAAAAATCAGACCTTTAATGCAGATGAACCGTGTACAGGATTAGTTTTAATCCTTTCTGTAAGACAGAATGTAGATACTTACCTGGGCATTTTACATCCATGAAGTAGGAGTTGGGGCTCTGCACAAGCCGTTTCTTCTTGTG
>NW_009917405.1:0-20010 GCF_000696875.1 Nestor notabilis | reverse complement strand
TTCCAAGTTGCCGGCTGGGCTTAAACCATGATAGTCTTCTAACAAAGGTTTAATGTTACGAAGTAGTTGCAGAAAACCTTAGGAGATCTAGCTGACAAACTAACAAAAAAGCAAGAAAAAAGCTATAGAGGATAGTCACTTCTGAGTATTAAGCGCCACCCTGTATTTTTAAAACCTTAACAAAATGGCATGGAACTCTACTGTCCAGATAACAAGTGGTCCAGCAAGGAGCCATGTCACACCTGAAGAGAGGAAAGGAAAGCATCAATCTTTAAACTTAACAGTTTTTAAACTTATTTTCATTCTAAGGACTTAACGTACCCTTTATTTAAAAAAAAAATTAAAAAAAAATTTAAGGCATGAATTAATGTGTCGCCAACAGCTGTTTGTATATGGAAAGCTTACTTGGTTCTTTGCTGCAAGACATATGAAATATTTTGAAAAAATGGTCTCTTAATTCTTCACTTCAGAAGATTTCTATAGTTATGGATAATTTTAAGCACAGGAATAATCTGCACTAGTAACATTACATACATATTTGGGGTTTTTGAGTGGAGCGTGCCCTGGAGAAAGTGTTCCTTGTTTTTGTTTTTTTATTAAAAGTTTGATTTTAGTAAGTCCTAAAAAACCCAAGCCCTGATTCTGAGTACACTTGGTCCTGGCACAACTGAATTTTTAGTCTCTTAGCAGTGGTTAGTTGCAAACTGACTCGCAGTGCTTGTATGAGGAAAAAGGAATTCTGAACAAAAAGCCTTGCTATACTTATTGCCTGCAACTCGGAACCACGCAGCCGCTTGCTCACTCCCCCACTTCTTCCTCCCTCCACTCCCAGAGGGATGGGGAGGAGAATCAGAGGAATGTAACTCCCACGGGTTGAGATAACAGCACTCCAGTAACTAAGGTATAATACAAAACCACTACTGCTACCACCAGTAATAATAATGATAAGGGAAATAAGAAGGGGAGAGGATACAATTGCTCACCACCTGCCAACAGATACCCAGCCCGACCCAAGCAGCGATCTGGGCCTTCCAGGTAACTCCCCCCAGTTTATATACTGGGCATGATGTGCTGTGATATGGAACAGCCCTTTGGCCAGTTTGGGTCAGGTGTCCTGTCTCTGCTTCCTCTCGGCTTCTCCTCCTCCGTGGCATGAGACTGAGAAAGTCCTTGGTCGGAGTAAACATTACTTAGCAACAACTAAAACCATTGGTGTTATCAGTGTTGTTCCCAGGCTGAAAGTCAAACCCACAGCACTGCACCAGCTACTAAGAAGGAGAAAAATGACTGCTGTAGCTGAACCCAGGACACTTATTTATCAGTAACAATAGTTTCATTGAAAATTTCCTACACCAATTCTGCTATGGCTCTAAAGGTTAGGTATATTGCTAAATAATTAGATGTAAGAACAATAATCATCCCATACTTAAGAATTTTTAGTGTTGGAAATTGTACATTCGTGAATAAAATTTGGCTACATTCTCTGCTGCTCTAGGTCCGCTTTTATTTAATAAATAAATATCATAAGGGAATTAGGCCCCAGGTTTTTTCCGTTACCTATTTCAACATTTAGTGCTTGGTAATTTTAATGCTTCAGTGGTAAAACATTCATCCGCATTATTATCATTGTTACCACTGCTACTACAACTATTACTATCATTATTATTTCTTTTGGAGACCTTACTCTTTTAGTTAGTGTACATATATACATATAACTTGTAACCCATTCTACTAAATAATTATAGATAAAATTCTTTCATGTAATTACAACTGACAGAGTACAAAAGCCAAATATTTAAAGGTAGCTACTCAGTAAGGTTTTCAAGACTTCAGTACAAAACCTTCAGAGTTCATTATTTTTCTTTTTTAATTTATTTTTACAATTCACATAGCATTCAACCTGAAAAAAATAATACATTCTTTGACATCTCTGTGTAAAGTTTCTGCATCTGAAATCTTAAGCAATTCCTATAGGCAACAATTATCAGTCTTCCCATAGGGTGAACTTCCGCTGGTATCAATTGGAGCTCGTTCTATACATAGACTGCAGGACTTAATCTCCTGTAATAAATATTCATTAATAGAAGCATTTTTTTTTCCTTAACATTACCCATTAATGCGAGAGAAAGAGTGAAGAGATAATATAAAATGCCATCTTCTTCTTGAAGTCATAGTAGCAGCCAAACAACCTGGGCACTGTATTTATGTATAAGTCCGTATTCAAACAAAATCGATATAAAACATGTCTCAGATAAAATCTTGTCTACAAAACAGCAAGCAGACTTTTATGTTAGTTTCGTAATGATGTATGACTGTACAAGTGTGTAAGAAGACACAGCTGTTCAAAAATACCTCAGAACAGTAGAAAACAATCCTGTCTTCTTCTCTAATATTTTCTTACTGTAATAGTATGACTTGCTATAATCTTATTTTAAAATAAGTCACATTTGTGCAACAGTTTCTGTACTCCATTGGGTTAATGAAACATATCACTATTGTCCTATCAACCCATTTCCATGAATCACTCCCACTCCCACAAGCCCAAAGGAAATGCAGCTGAGGAGAAATTATTGTCAGGTGGGTGCACAGCTAGATTTGTCCTTGGCCAATTCTGTACTGGTTTTCTTTGCTAATGATGTGGATAATGGAAAAGATGGCACACTATGTATTATGTCTGCCATCAAACTGGGAGGATTACCACCTCATTCAAGGGCTGGTTCAGATTTCAATTACCTGTTGACGAAAGATGAGTAGAAAGGGATACACTTCATCAAGGATAAATCAAATGCACAAATGGAGAATGACTGGCTAAGGCAATATATGGGAGCAAAGGGTCTCTCACAAACTATGTACAAGCCATTGTCATGGACTCATTTCCAAAGTGATACCTTTGTCTCAAGCCTTCTTCCTCACTCTCTGAATAAAGACTATCTCTCTCAAGCTGTGATGATTATTCAGTCTGCACAATTACTTCATTTAGCTGAAAGAAACATGGGAGATAATGCTGAAGTAAAGGCAATGCATCAGAGGGGTAGTAAGGTAAGCTGTTGTGCTTATCTCTGTGTCTGTTATCACACTGTAACTGTGCTTTTCACTTGGATGAAGTTATATTTTGCCTGCAATTTTTCTTGGCACTAAAAATGACTTCAAGACTGGTGCATATAGACTGTATCTACTGCAGTGCATCCAATGTACCCTAGATCTTTCCTAGTCACTGAGGTCTACACTTGTGCATCCAGACTTCAGTTTTCCATAGCAGGATAGCTGCAATTAAACTAAGGCAGGGTGCCTGACCTGTGCCAAACCGTGCCCTGGAACTGCATGGGAGAATACCAGGTAGTATGGCATTAAATTCTCCCTGGGACCATGCCAGGAAGTTCGCATGTGGGTGTAATGGTACTGGCAATTGTATCCAAGTATTCAGCAGTATTCCTGCGCATTGCTCCATGTACAGGAGTACACTGCTCCTAACAAGTTCAGGTTGTCATGCCACAGGGTGTAGAAAACATAATCAGGCTTTTCTAAGTACTCTCAGAAGATCACTAGCCCTTTGTAGTTTCAGGAGTCCTTAGGAACCTGCAGAATACACCTCCTTTAAACTGAAAGGCTGGTAATCCAAGCAGCCAAGTGAATTGGAAACGGTCATTTGTAAGATGTTAGTCAGATCCTATTGAAAAGCATCCTAAAAATGAAAGAAAGATCTGAGAATGGGCATCACCTTGGACCTCTTACAGTTAACTTTAAGTCGATGTTGGAAAATACATAAACCGTTAATTTTGATATGTATGTAACTAGGAATATTGTGTAAGAGATCATGAGTAACTTGGCGAGGGTTGGTAAGGTCTTGGAAAGAATACTTTTTCCACTGCTTGGTTAATGGTCTTAAAATAAGATGTGAACAAAATGCACCAGAGTCCAGGAGAGAGCCCAAGGACAGTACTGGGATTTAAAAGATATGACCTGTGATGAAAGCTTGAAATAAGAGTATTTGTTCAGTCTTGGGAGGAGGAGGCTGAGTCATAGCATAGTGTTTAAAAGTTGTTACAAAAAGACAGCAAACAGTTGTTCTCTCTCTGTGCTGAGTAAGGACAATATGGAATTAACTCCATTTGTATCAAGGAGTATTTAAACTGAATACTAGGAAACCTTTGCTATTAGGATAGTAAATGCTTAAACAGTCTATCCATCCAGAGAAAATCTTCTCACTGATTGGCTTTAGGAATTGTAAGCAACCAGCTGTCTCAGTCTTCCCTTGAGCTGGCTTCACTTGATGTAGCTGATTCATGTCTCGGACTCCCTTCTGGTCACTTGTATGTCTATGATTCAATGGTAAAAATCTTGCATCCATTCCCATTCAGAAGTATGGAAATGGGAGTAGGGTACTTTTAGTCTCTCTGTCTCTGCCTCTCTTGTGCTGCTGTATGAAAAATCCTTGTAGCATTAGTGGCTTTCATGTTATAAAAGGACAATTATTCCCTTCAAATTACAACTGATTCAGACGAACCCTACTGCAATCACGGGACAGCCTGTAGTAGCAAGAGCAGTGCTTGAATCCCCTGATAAATACATCTGAACTGCAGTTTAAATATTGAGAATATTATTGGCAGTTTGTTGCTGCTAATTCAGAAGGTATAAAACTTTTTGCAGCCTGACATCGCACAAGGTAGATTTCAGTCTAAAATACTTTCTGGAAAGGATCTGTTGCTTGAGGTATAGTTGGATCCCGGGGTCTGTAAATATAGTGGATGATGTATGCTACTTTGGTTCACCTGAGGAGTTAGGCTTATGATTGTCTTGCTGTGACCAATAGGACCTGCCATTTATTTTCAATTATGTCATGCTGCTCAGTTTTATGACTTCAGGTTGCCAATGTTAACAAATATTATATTTAATAGGGACTACTGCTTGATTTTTGTTTTTGTGGATGCATGGAAAGGGGATGACATGCAGTACTAGGTTTTCAGACACACCAGGACTCTGTTCATTGAGGTGCTACATTCATACGAAGAATTGTTCTACCAAACTTTTGCAAAACTTCAGCAAATGTTGCTGGTACTTTTAGGACTGTAACAAAATAGCAATCTAGGATTTTCAAAAGTTTCCAGCCAAAGATGCTGCAGTCTTCATAATTAGATTGTGTCATTCTGGCTAACAAGTTTCTCTTACCAGACCTTTATATTCTGAAAGGAAGGAAAATGGTTTTACTTTGACCTTATCAAAAGTGAGCTCTGCCACAGGTTGCTGTGCTGATCTTTTGCATTGGCTTGCGCTGCAGCAAAAGAAACCTCTAGAGTATTTTTTTTTTCCTTTTATTTTTTTGTTCAGATGGACTTCTACTCTGATATCAGGTTAATTGGGTGAGGCACTGTTCATTCTGAGATAACTTACTGCCTCAGCTGTATTGTCTAGCCACTGTTATGACTGATAGTTTTCTGCCCTTTCATACTCATCCTTATTTTAAAGGGTTTGAGGAGACTCAAAAGTCTGACATTCTTCATAAAGTACAGCAAATCTTTACTATCCACAGGAAAGCACTGCATATCAATTATAGAAAAAGTTAAAAGAAAAATTGAAACTGAAGAGCTGTAAATACTGTAAATACTTAGGCAAGATCACTGATCTCATTTACTGTTATGGTGTTTTCATGAGTCAGTACATAATTTAGGCAGAAATCTCCAATTTAACATTGTCTTATCATGCTGCTGCAAGCCGGGTGACATCATTAGAATACAGTTTATCTGGCTTGATGGTCAGAGTCAGACTGTCATTGAAAGTGCCCAAGGACAGGCTGAGCAGTAATGAACACTAGTTAGAAAAGTGAAATACTGATCAGCAACTTATGTATTTGTTTTTTATCAGAAAGGCGGTCAAAGACTGGACCAGTCTGCCCAGAGAGGTTGCTTTACTATGTGATTTTGTGGCTGCCAGCAACATCAGATATATTCTTTTTCAGAACTATTCCCACATTTATCAAACATGTCAGTGAATGTAACTACTTGATGGACTTGTATGAGTTTAATGTTTCATGAAATCAATATTTAAAAGCATATACACATATACATATATACATACATACATACATATATACATACATGAAAAGATGAAATGAATACATATTTTTCATGAAATATTGTTGTAAAAGACATCTGGAAAATCCCAACAACTTAGGTAAATGTTTCCTGGGTTTACAGGGGAATAAAGAAAATCTTTGTAAGCTTAAACATCACTGCTTCTTATACAAAGGCAGTTTCAAATAGAATCTCTGAGAAGGTCATGAGCTTTACTGAAAGTGGGCTGCAAGGATGACTTAAGTTTTTCAGATGGTATTTCTAGAACTTAATGAGCTGCATCAAGGGACAATGGAGAATTCCCTCATCAAGAATTTTCTAAATGAAATCTGCATGGATCTGTCATGCAGAAAGTGGCTGGCAGGTTGTGACTGGTCCAGTTTCTACTGCCTGAATCTGAACTGGTAGCAGGCACTGTGGTATTGAGCCTGGCAAGGGACTGTGCTGAGAGAATAGCGTTGAACTTTTTTGTAAGGATTTTGTCCTTGTTAGAAATAGAAGCAACTTCTTTGCTTCCTGGTATTAGGATCTATTTGCCACATGTAGTAGCATTGCACCTGTGAGCTACAGGAAAGAAAAAGACATGTTTCTGCCAAGAATACAGAAAAAAAATGTAACTAACCTATACTATTTTTTAACAATACATGTATTAAGAATATTTTAACAGATACATTTATTTTCTATTGATTTTATTATAAATTACTGCCTCCTAATTTATT
The DNA here is from genome assembly GCF_000696875.1 of Nestor notabilis. Taxonomy (NCBI): domain Eukaryota; kingdom Metazoa; phylum Chordata; class Aves; order Psittaciformes; family Psittacidae; genus Nestor; species Nestor notabilis. The sequence continues at coordinate 13,223 of NW_009917405.1, read as the reverse complement.
GCTGACCAGACAATCTTCCACCCAGAAGAGTAATATATCTCAGGCTGCTCTGTAATAGAAAGTTCCAAGGCATCTCAAGACTGAAGAACAACAGTAACCTGACAACCAAACAGCACTGTGACAAGCAAAACCTGCTGCACTATGACATTTGGTAAACCTCAGGAAAGGTTTACATGGCAAATTAAAGCATTCCATACACAGAAATTTCAGTTTGCAGTGTCCTTGAGTACCCATTGCAGTGCTTTCTCCAGAGGTGTTGAAGGGAGATTGAAGATCTGTTTGGCTGCACTTTGTTTGGATTACATTAGTCCCATGCTTCAGTACACTGGTGGGGACAGGAAGACACCCACCTTTTCTTCTTTGTCCCCCTCTGTTTCCTCTGGTCCACCAGAGGTCATTTGATCTGTGGACAGTACACTGGCTGGGTTGCTGGGGTGTGACTAACAACAGAAAAACTTTTCAAGGGCTTGGCTAGTAAATCCTGTCCGGATGGTAAGAATTAAGACTGTTACTGATTTAAATTCATAAGGTAATCATCTTCATATGAGATAGGTGTGTTTGGGTGAGCAGCTAAGATCATTTGAGAAATCTTTTGCTACATTGTTTAATAAATGGCCTGCTATTGTAGTAATTTATGAAATTTATAATGTCTATTGTGCTCTTTCTGTGGCACTTTTTACTTAATTTTTTTGCGATTTTCATACTAGTATGTTTGGTTTAGGGTATTTGTGAGGTTTGTGGCATGAATAGAGGTTTTGGGAATCATTCTCAGCTTGTCACTGGTTGTATTACAGGAAGACTTGATTGAGTGATGTAAGTGACTTTTCTCCAGGTCTTTGTCTTAATTGTAGGGTTCTACTGCAAAAACCCCAATAAATGTAGATTTTTTTTTTTTAATAATGAGTACTCCCTTGCCTTTGATATGTCTATTTGAGTACTGAGAATCAGTAAATGCAAGATACAATAATTAAATCCATATCATCATACAAAAGAATGCATGTATGGACTTAAAGAGTTCAGAATAGTGCAGATTATCTGCTTATGTGTATAATGGATGTGTATCTTCTAGTCTAAAATATGAACAGCATGGCTTCTACTGATGCCTTCTTAATGTAAAGATTTATCTGTTTTGAGGAACAGGAGGGGTACTTGAAGATATTTAATTTTATAATTATAATTCTTCAATAATATATATTATATTTACCTCTTAAAGAATAAGTTCATCTATTTATAAAAATAAACACTGGCTCAGATTAAGGGATTCTTATAATTTTAACAGAGTAAAACTAACTTATGTTGGTAGAAATATTTTGTTAAATAAATGGCATGATGAACTGAATTATGCACCTTAGAGGAAAACGATAACCTTATAAATAATATTGTTTCCCATTTTGGTGTACCATTGTAATAGTTTTTCCTAACAGAAGCTTTTAACCATTACTGGAAAAGTTCCTACTAGAAACTGAAAACAAAATGGAAATTTTTACATAAGACGTTTTTCCTCTCTCCTTTTAACATCAATTCACTCTAATATATTGGGCAGGGATAGACATTAACCTTACCTGCCTGGTCATGCAGGCACGCACATAAATATCTATCTAAAGTCAATGGAAACAATCTAAAAGCTTCAGGAGCATTTCTCTTGAAACAGCAGTTGCTCCACTCTGCTCCTTTTTTTTTTTTTATCAAACTAATGAAGCAAAGAATTGCTTTTTGCCAATTTGCTATACAGAAATTAACTATCAGTATACTTTTGTGTAGTATTTTAACGTATGATTGGAAAATCCTGGTATTATTTAAGAGACAGATTCCCCTGAGCATAGCAAGTAAGCTTCAGTGTTAGGAATCACATAGGAATATAAGAAGGAACATAAACATATATTTTACCCCTCCTTTCATCATCCTATGAATGCGTAAAGCCTTCCTATGGTAACAAGGAATCTCTCCCTGTAGACTGGAACAAGGGCAGGATACCTACTCATTCCAGTAATTAAGCTGCTGTATCAGATGAGTGTAGTTCCCTTGTTTGTGTTCCCCAATGACTTGCCAAAACCCATTTAATTCATTAAAACAAGGTTCAGAAAAGGTCTTTGTCTTTAAGATTTACATTAGAGACACCTCTCAGTGGAACATAATTTTCACATCCACACATGCATAAGGACACACAATACTTTGGTTAAGATACTGCATATTAAAAAAAGAAAAGAAAAAAAAAAGAACAGCACCAGTATGATACTTAACTGTGATACTTATTGTAAATACTTTTATATTTTAAAGGCAGAGAAAAACCCCCACCAGACCCCCAAAAAACAAGTTAGGAGAGGGAGAAGCAGAATGTCGTATGGTCCTTACTTGTTTCCCCTTACTCAAATAAACCTTGTTGTTTCAGATCAGTATTTGCTCACACTCATTTGCTCATGGTGTAAAGGAAAGCAGATGCTGTTTGCCCATTAATTGATATTTTTAGATCAGAAGCTTTTCCCTGTTAACCACATTCCTATCCTTCCAAGTCACCATCCCTCATAATGTCCAGGTACCATTCATACCCATGAGAATTTCAGTGTTAAAAAGCCAGTGAAATATAAAAAGACAGATGTACTTCCATAGAGAAGGTGGCTTTACTTGTGTTTGGAACCTGGGAACAACTGGTGGTGCAATTGAGAAATTTTGCAAGATGATGTTTGTAGGAAAATTCATATACAACTATGGGAACTTCAGACTTATTTGAAATAGCAAGTCTTAGAGAAGCTTTTGGGAAAAGAGCTTTCCCAGATTGTGAGGACTCACCTCAAAGTGCTCTTCTTTATTCTGTAAGAAGGAGACATTGCTGTGCAAATGGCTGTGTTGCACTCTAAGGTAAAACTGATAAAGCAGAAAACTGCAGAGGTCTACTAAGTACACTTTCATGCCTGCCTTTGTATCCTGCCAGTATGGATGATGTTCCTCTTGCTAGAGAGGTTCTTAAAGAGAATTAAAAAAAAAAAATTATATATTTGTATCAAAAGGAAATTACTGATTACATTTTTGAGTCCTTAATCATGACCCTTTTGGCTGATGTCAAACATGTGGCAAAAAAGTTAGGTTAATTAAATTAAATTAAACTAAATTAATTAAATTAAATTAAATATCTAATTATTCAGACAACTTAATGCTTGTAAACAGTTCGAATTCTAAATAATGTGTTGCTGTGTCTCACTGTGCATACATAACTTTCATAAAATTTAATTTGCAACATTTTATGCTCTGCTTCTTCCAATTTCTTCTCTCCTTTTCCCACATTTATTAAAGATCACATGGATTGGGGCTTTTTTGGTTTAGTTTTTTATTTTTTAAAGGAATACACAATTTTTCTTATGCATTAAAAATACCTGCTGTCCTGCCTAGGTAAGCTGATGTGCTGTGGCATCTTGGAGCAGTCTGGAAAATATAAAGGACAAATAAGGTCAACAGAAAACATCATACATTATGAAAAATTAATCATTACTGTGTTAGTATCCTTGCTTATCTATTATGCCAAATCTTGTATGACCCAAGGAATCCATGATAATCTAGGCGTGTTAGAAATTTTGTAAAAAGAGCAAGTGTGTGATCCTTTTCCATGTTTTGATGATAATTCATATAAAATAGCTACAGAACTACAAATTTGGAAGCGATCATTAGATCCATGGATCTAATATTAGGGGCTTCTATTACTAGAGCTAGTTTATATGTGGAGATTAAGGAAAATTACTATAATAAACAGCTGTGCTGCAGTGCACTAGCTGTAATACCTTTTCCTAGTTTGATCAAAGCTTCTATTTTCATTGGAAAGTACTGATTCTCCTTACCCATCTAATGGCACTCATGCTGTTTGGCTGTGCTTAAATACTCCCAAGAATATACAGTCTCTCCAGGAACAGATGTCCTGGCTGTGTCTGTGCGCTGTTGATATGAGTAATTTCTTTGTGGCCCCAGGGACCTAAGGGAGAAACTGAGGAATCAGGGACACTCGACATGCATGAGACTGACTGTCCCAACCTGTTTTGCTGCTTTTGTCTTCAGTGGGGGTCTCTGCTATGTACAAGTTTCCAGACCATGCTGCAAGTTTCCAGAGCAGCAGGAAGCAAGAAGACACATTACCTGGGATGAATGCAGTAGAAGGCAGCTCAGAATGTTTAGTGTGCTGGTAAGTGGGGCAAGGAAGGACTAACACATGTTCCAAAGAAGTGATGATGATGATGATGATGGTGATGATGATGATGATGAAGAAACAGAAGCAGCAGCACACAAACTTGAATAAATTAAGACAGAATGAAGTTGGAGGCCAAAACATACCTACAGTAATTGCTGCAGGTAGGCAGTTGTTGTGGAGTACTGCTTTTGTGAGTATAGGCTGCATAGCTGAAACACTGCTAACCTTTCTGAGGCCTTGAAAAATCAGTTACTTACATTAAATTTCTATAAAGTTCCCCAGAACTGTAGTCTTCCTCTGGGAAGCAATGAGTCTCTAAATTAGATCTCAGAGCTGTGTAAGAAATTTTTTTAAATGTTGGAAAGTAGACCAGTTATCTCTTTAAAACCTTTTCTGCTTGTTTAAATCTGGTTCGCCCAACAGAAGAGAGATTGAAGTTTTTTAATTTGCACCTGACACATGCAGAAAATACGTTTTAATAATATTGATTAGCATGAATTGATTTAGGGCTTCAGTCATACACTGTTGTTTTTTTTTTTTAACTGCTAGTTTATGTTAATATAAAAAGCTCTGTAAATCTCCTCTCTAAATTATCCAACTACCATATGCTGAGAGAAATAGCATTTATGCAAGCTGTTTTCTCAGGAAAGAAAAAAAGCATGTCAAAGTACAATAAGCAACGAAATACTTGTCCAGGGTCACAGATGAGTGCCCATGTTATACTTGCATCTTCCTGGATGTAATGTGTTGCTAGTATATGTACACAAAAAATGAAAGTAAGTATCTAAAAAATTGGATTATTGTGTGAAACAAACTTGATAATCATTAATTAGCAATGCTAAAGTTAGAAAGTGTTAGAGCTTCTGTCAGAATCAGACTCCTTGCCAGCTCTCATGGTTTTAATGCAGTAAATGTCTGTACTTGAAAGACTGCCAGAAGTTCAGTGATTACACTAGAATTTCAACATTTATTTAAAAAATTTCAAGTTTAGGTGTCTTGTAGTTAAGCAAAGAAGCTTGAAAAGGTTAAATATAACCTCGTAAGAAGTTAAAGCATCTCATGATCTTTATTATATTCTCTTTATTTCTGAATATTAGAGAGTCAAACATTCTCAGCTGAAGAAGGAAAGCTTTTGTTTGGCATGACAGGACTTAAGAGTGTCCCTTCTGTGTCAAATTTGATTTCTTGTTGTTTGGTCTTTTTGCTGTCACAGTCATTGTCATCTCTTAGTCTTAGCTCACAGTTAACTACAAAAAAGTCTGATTAGTATGTATTTCTCAGATACAGAACTCATTTCCCCTGTGAACTAGTTAGACAGTGTATCAGACTAATGCTTTTATTGACTGGCCAGCATAGTTCATAATGTGAATACATGAAAGTTATGTGTCTTTTTTCCACTGCAACTCAGTAATCGTTTCTTTTTTAAGAGTGGAAAAATTAAGTGTCTGTATTCATCAGATGATTTTTTCTATTTAATAAGTGTGTATGAAAAGAAGGAATTAGAATGGATAATGTGAAACAGCTTGTGAACTCTAGTAGGCAAACAGCACCTTTTTTTCCTTGTCACTGTCTCCATTGCTTCATAGCTGTTCTGAAACTGGAGTTGCTCAGAACATTCTGCGTAACAATTTTATGAAGGTGATTCCTTAACATCTTCTGTGAATTTACTCAATATTCTCAAATCAAACAAAAGCAAGGTTTTGTGCTTATTTATACTCATGAAAATAAGGGTAAGCTTTGGCTGACTTCATTTGCCTGTTGTAGTACTTCACAAACAAGATGCTCCACTAAGCTATAGTGTTTGTAGAGCAGAGCTCTGCTCAGACTAAGGCTATCCTAACTCTTCCCTACAATCAAAACTATACTGTGGAAAACTAAACCGTGGAAAACACAACGTGCTCTGTCTTAGAGAGGTGCTCTTCATCTATTCAGGCCCTGATTCAGCAGCCTGGTTAATTTGGATGTGAGGTGTGAGGGTCATAATGCAGTGGTTTGGAAAGTCAAAGTGCTTCCCTTGTTTGTAGTCTGCTGCATGAACTTTGGATAACCAGACCTTTCACTGTCCCTCAAAAGCCTGTGTCACCTATTGTATGCCTCATGTTTTCATGTTATGAGGAGCCATGTACATACTTTATACTATCAGGAAACATTATATGCTATAGGATATATAAGTTTCAAATTTGCAGAGGCTGATACGCTGAGTTGTTATTTCACTAAGAAGCATTTCTTTTTGGAAAGACTAAAGGAATTGTTTTTCATTGAAATTAATTTAGTGCTAAAAAGCCCAAAGAGATATTTCCCAAGATGCATAAGTAGAATAGGTGTGCCATAGTAAGCATGATTTAAATATATTTGAATATAAATATTGTAGTACAGTTGACCAATATATCAATACAATAACAACAAAGTAAAAATCCTGAGCAGAGTTAAGGTTTCATATTTTAGTGCAGTGCTATTTTGTTAGTGATTATTTTTATTATCAACATGCCTACATGCTCTATTTATGACAGGAAAATTAGTATGCAGGCATAAGCAGAAAGACACTTGATCCCCAAAGACTTTACAGTGTAAGTATAAGTCAGCTCTGCACACTCAGAATCCTCAGCCAGGGAAGTTGAGATCCCTGAGACATGTCTGTCACATTGCTCCAGTGATCTCCTCTCAGAATAGTGGTGGAAAAATTGTGTTTTGATAAACTTTGTGAACTGTTACGTGAATGTTTCTCAGAGGTAGCTGAGTCTCATTTCTGTTTGCCTCTGAAGACCACTGGGGTATACAGGAATCCACTTAGGTGAACTGCTCAGAGGGAGTGCTGGGCAGCCATCAGTTCATGTTTTTGACATGGTTATGGCTTGGGAGGTGGGTAGCTGGGATGCCCCAGTGGGGGCTGACCAGCAGTAATGCATCTTTAATGGTGGTCATCTTATCATTAGGGGACACTGTAGTGACTTTGAAGAGTCTCATTTGAATTGTAATGCTATTGCAAGAGAGAGTTTTTATGCAGTCCAAAGGCCAGTTATTTAGGCGTCTAGGTAGAGATTTAAATCTATATTTTGGTAGGTAGCTTGAATATTTTACCTTTAGATTTTCCAGAAATAGAAAGAACCAGAATTACCTATCAACTAGGTAAGTGTGAGCTACTGACTTTTGCTCCAACAGCTCCATGTTCTTTTGATGTTGAGGACACCAGAAGTGGACACAATACTCCAAGTGAGGTCTCACAAGAGCAGAGTAGAGGGGCAGGATCACCTCCTTTGACCTGCTGGTCATGCTTCTTTTGATACAGCCCAGGATATGGTTGGCTTTCTGGGCTGCAAGCGCACACTGCCTGCTCATGTCGAGTTTCTCATCACTCACCACCCCCAAGTCCTTCTCCACAGGGCTGCTCTGAATCTCTTCTCTGCCCAACTTGTAGCTGTGCCTGGGGTTGTGCCGATCCAGGTGTAGGACCTTGCCCTTGTCTTGGTTAAACTTCATGAGGTTGGCATCAGCCCACCTCACAAGTGTGTCCAGGTCCCTCTGGATGGCATCCCTTCCCTCCAGTGTATCAAGCAAACCACACAGCTTGGTGTCGTCAGCAAACTTGCTGAGGGCACACTCAATCCCACTGTCCGTGTCACTGACAAAGATGTTGAACAGCACAGGTCCCTACACCGAGCCCTGAGGGACACCACTTGTTACTGGTCTCCATGTGGACACTGAGCCATTTACTGCAACTCTTTGCATGCAGTCATCCAGCCAGTTCTTTATCCATTGAGTGGTCCATCTATCAAATTGATGTCTCTCCAATTTAGAGACAAGGATATTGTGTGGGACAGTGTGAAACGCTTGGCACAAATCCAAGTAGATGACGTCAACTGCTCTGCCGCTGTCCATCACTTCTGTAGCCCCATCATAGAAGGCCACGAAATTGGTAAGGCAGGATTTCCCCTTAGTGAAGCCATGTTTGCTGTCACCAACCACCTTGCTGTTTTTCTTGTGTCTCAGCATTCTTTCCAGGAGACTCTGTTCCCAGCTTTTGCCAGGCACGTAGGTGAGACTGACTGGTCTGTAGCTCCCTGGGTCTTCCACCTTCCCCTTCTTGAAAATGGAGGTTATATTTCCCTTCTTCCTGTCATCAGGAACTTCACCTGACTGCCATGATTTTTCAAATATGATGGACAGTGGTTTAGCAACTTCATTCGCCAGCTTCTTCAAGACCTGTGGATGGATTTCATTAGGTCCCATGGACTTGTGCACGTTCAGGTTCTTAAGGTGGTCTCGCACCTGATCCTCTCCTTGATGGAAAAAAAATCTATTTTGTAAATGGTGGTATGATTTTAGACTCAGTTCAGCTTGATTTGTTAAGTTCCATTACCTGTCTACATTTTGGGGTTTAAAAATAAAGAAATAACTTTTAATGGGTTTAAAAGTAGATGTTTGTTATATAGCACTCCATTCTGCAATAACTGTTGAGTAGACTTACCTGTTTTCAATGCTTATGTAAAACTTCTCCAGAATCAAACATTCTATACAGATGGTGACTGTGAATTATTTCTTTGTCCTAGATAGCAAACCCACGATTTCTAATGGAATTGGATAGCATTAATAATATATAACTTTTCCACCATCTGCTGAAGAAGTCTTGTGGGAAACTTTGTAATGGAAAACAAGGTCTGATTTGTAAAACTTGACTCAAGCTCAGACGTTCTGGGTTCTGGGTGTTTGATCTTAAAATGAACAGTAGATGCATCAGAGAATGTTCTTGCCAGTGATTGCTGGTTGCAGATAGAGATGGAAGACACAGCCACAGACCATACAGAACGGCCTCAAAGAGGGGATTTGGGAAAGTGAGAGATTCTTTTTGCACACACTGCAAGTGAAAAAAAGTTAAAGAATAGGACTCTGAAATGCACTGTTGAAATTCCATATCTAATAATAGTTAAAGCCATAGCTGTACTGGATTACAGTAAAACTCTGCTGAGTCTTGTGTCTCCCATGAGGGAGAAGTTGGTACCACAAATGTAGGGAAGAGGTTCCTGAAGAGGGTATTTATTGAAGCTTCCGTTCATGGGCCTTTTCAACTACCATCAATCTGTTGTATCCATTGTGTTTTGGTTAATAATAACTGATGGATCTTTCTTCTGCGAATCTACAAATCTCTAGCATTTCAAGCAAGTAACTTCCTTTACAATACTACATTTATAAAATGCTCCAGTAGTCGTTCTTGCTATTGTTATTTACAGGTTGAAAATGATGAAATTATCTATAGATTTGAGACTAGCTTTTCTCAGGTTCCAGTATGTTATAGAATAAAATCGTTTATTGACTAGCTGATACCTTGCTGTTCTATGTATGTTTTTTCTTTCTAACTTAGCTATCATTCTGCAGTTAACTATATCTCTAATAAGGGATTATTATTTTCATTTCTTCTCTGTAAACTATGTGGAATAATAACATTCACTGCTATGTAAACATGTAAGAATTATGCAAATAATTTTAAATTATATGCTTTTAAATCAAATTCGTTGGCCTTTTTTCTTACCCTACACTGCCTATTTTCCTCTCTTCATATAAATTCACATATGTACATGGATACATTCACATCAGTTTCTTTATCTAGCTTCAGAGACCAATAAATTTTATCACCTGGAAATTTAGGTAATAAAAAGCTGGGGAATTAGTTACGTCAGACAGACAAGATTAAGCCCATTTATAAATGCCCCAAGTCTCCTTTCTGTGAAAGGAAAAAAATCCATATGCATGGCTTTAACTCTGTGCACAGGAGCAGTCTCCTCAGAGTTCATGTACACGTCTGGGGAGAACCATTTTACCCCTGCATGCTGACCATCAAATGAGTGCTGTCAGGGATTTGCAGGTTTGCTGAATCAGAGCAACACATTGCCTGTCTAATGCCTCCCTAACTCCAGTGATGATGGATATTGACAGCAAGGAAGCTGCCTGTTTTTTTGCTAATTTGTTATATGATTTAAAGGTCTTTTCTGTGCATGTCACTTTTTTGCATGATGTATTTCCACTGTTGATGCTGTCTTCCTTCTGCTCACAACAGTGTTCCTGTGTCCCAGCAGATTCATGTGTTTGTGGCAATGAAAGAGACAGAAGTGATGGCTCCCCTCCTAGGATACAGCTCATAAATTATCCCTTACAACCAAAGCACCAGACAAAACAGTTTTTTAAGGTGGTCACAGATGAGCAATGTCCAAAGGAATTTTCCTTTTCAGATGCTCATTAATACATCTGTTTACAGATCTAGGTTGTGCAAACTGCAAAAAAGGCATAATTTGCAGGTGCAAATACATTCACCGAAGCCCTCTGGAGACCAGCTTGATTCTGATGTCAGATAAACCAAAGGTCTTAACCATACGGTTTAAAATGTTCTTTCTTGTTGAAGTATTACATTACTTTGAATGCAAAATTTTATCTCCAGCAGGGAGAAAGCACAAAATGAAAGATGAGAGAGAAATGGAGGCAGAAATTAGAGCAATTGATATAACCAACTGTGACTAAAGCTGTTACTAATATGGTCAGCTCAGATCATTTATACCAAAAGATGCCTTAAATATCTATAATTATATAATGAAATGACTTCCTGTATAAGACTGTATCACACAGAATTAAAGGTGGCTACATTCCATGCAGGAAAATAAAGGCAATGCTAAGAGGGGAACAAAACTTCGGATATTCTTTCTGCAAAATTTCTGAATAGTAAAAAGCAAAATAAAAGAAAATTATCTCCTGGAGCCTCCACATATATGTTTTTCCTTTTTTTAAGAAGAAAACAGGGCTATCTTGTTAAAAGATTCAAAGACTATATTCTGAAGAAAAAAACTTTGAAGAAGCTGCATACTGCTTTTATACATGTAGAGAGGAAAAGTTGAACCCCCGCTGAGAGGGCTGGAGTCAAACTGAAATATGTTGGTTTCTTGTGCTGCCAACTTCCAAGATATTTAATTTCTGCATATCTGAAGACATAGGGAAGAGTCACCATAGTAAGTAAGTAACAGGAAATCAGAGTGTCCAACAGGAGACTGGTTGGACTCTGACAGATAACCATTGTATTAGACAGTTCTTATGGAAGTCTCTGAGGAGTTGGTACTTGCCTAGCAAAAAAGGCATTGTTGTTATGGGTTTTTTTCCTTCTTTTTTCCCTGGAAAATTCTAACAAATATTTTTTTTTTTCTCTTATTCTAACAAAACCCAATGATATTACATGCTAAAAAAAAAAAAAACCAAAAAACAAGCAAACAAAAAAAACCTGGGAGCTAAGTGTAAGGCATCTGCATTGACTTAAAGACTTTTTTCTGTGTATGTCACCAAGCATACTCCATGAGCTAGGGTCTCCTTGTATGCAGCTTTCTCCAATCTTTTGCTGTGGCTTTGGCTTAGGCACTGAAATCTTCCTTCAGTTCTCAAATGTCCTGATGAGGAATAAGGCTTGTCAGAGACTGTGAACAACTGTATTACTTATTTTTCATCAGATTATCCTAATTTTGTAATTAGTGCATAGCAGTAGGCTATATAACTCCTCATGCTGCTTGTTCTCATGCATTTCTCACAGTAAAAGCTGTGGATATGTCTGTACTGCTCTATGTCTGTGGAAAAGTGTCATCAGGGAATAAATCTAGCGCTGGGCACTGGATTGCCTACATGGCTTTATTGTCTGCCCATGTGCTGGTTTTAACACCTCTGTAAAAGACATTTTATCTTATTCAAGATATCATAGTTTAAGATCCCATATAAAATTAGAACATGAGTTTTTTTGTTTTGCAGGTGGATGTTATGTGTAAAGCTTTTGCTTATTTTGGAAACTTTTTTCTAGAAAACCAGTGGAATGGCCTTACATTGCATGAAAGAATATGAAATAAAGTCAAGTGAATAATATTTTGTACGCTTTGGAAGGCTAAATAAAATAAAAGCTGTTTTTTAAAAATTATTTTGCCTCATTTAAAATTAAATTTCAAGACTTTTAAGATTACTGCAGTGGCTGAATTTGGTTTAATCTCTATTACGGACATTTGGTGAGAAGAAAGAAAATTAGACTCCCTTGCGTCTGTTTATAAGGAATTAATTGAACAAGGAGAGAGAGAGTGCCTGTGAACACTTACAGACCCCTCATCCAGATCTCTTGATGCCTGCCCCTGGAGACAAGTTTTGCCCCTGCTGAGGACTGTGCAAGTAAACCACTGTGAAAGTAATTGATGTAGGTGAAGAGTAGCATTCAGTCCCTGACACACTGAATTGGGAAGATCTTTTTGCTGGGTTTTTTTTTGTGTCATGCAACACCAATTTTAAATCAATACTTTTTTCAACAAAAAGAAGAGGAAGGTTGAGTTCCTTTCTGTTACATGCAGATTAGCTCGCAGTTTGTTGTCAATATACGTATGAGCTAGACAAAGCATGGGCAGCCATCTTTTAAAGGTCTATGTAGGTTTACAGCTTTTCCTCTTTCTTGCCATCTTCACTGGCTTTTGTTACCTTTCTTATTGCTTTATTTAACCTTTATTCACTGGGTTTTATTTGTCCTGATCAATGGTAAGTGCACAACTTTCTGTTCTGAACTCTCTGTAGACTATAATACAGTTTTGTTCCCTTGATGGAGTAGTTCTATTATAGCTATTTCTGTTTTCACTTTTAAAGCTTGGCTTTCTTAATTCACGTTAAAGAAATATCTGAATAGCTATAAAGGGCAGATGACACCAGTACTGTCAAGAACCCATTGATATTCCTACTGAAGCTGCTGGAAGGAAAGTTGGCTGGTTTCTCACTGTATTTTGGTTTTTAATTTTCTGATTTTTTTGATAGCTTAGAAGTTCTACCTGAACTTGGGCAAAGCATACGACACTGTCCCACATGATAACCTTGTCTCTAAATTGGAGAGACGTGAGTTTGATGGACAGACCACTCAGTGGATAATGAATTGGCTGGATGGCTGCATGCAGAGACCTGTGGCCAACAGATCAATGTTCAACTGGAGACTGGCAACAAGTGGCATGCCTCAGGGGTCAGTGCTGAGACTGATCCTGTTCAATATCTTTGTCGGTAACATGGACAG
>NW_009917404.1:1089-1408 GCF_000696875.1 Nestor notabilis | reverse complement strand
GGGATAAGGTGATGGTGGAAGGGTCCTGGCAGGGCTCTAGTGGAGGTGGATCCCAGCAAGGTCCTGTCAGGGCTATAGGGAGTTCACAGGAAGGTCTTGGCAGGGACAAGTGGGATCCCAGCCAGGTCCTGGCAGCCTTCAGGCAGGTCAGGGCTAAGGGGGTGGTGGAAGAGTCCTGGCAGGTCTATAGGGGATCCCAGCCAGGTCCTGGTAGGTGTATAGTGGTGCTGAATTCCAGCAAGATCTTGTCAGGTCTGTAGGGGGTTAATTTAAAGTCCTGTCAGGTCTATGAGGGATTATATTAAGGTCCTGGCAGGTC
>NW_009917404.1:0-256 GCF_000696875.1 Nestor notabilis | reverse complement strand
GGTGGCCCCGTCGTTGCCACGTGGCCTGTCCCCAGATCTTGGCCTATGGGGACATGAACCACGAGTGGGTGGGCAACGAGTGGCTGCCCAGCCTGGGGCTGCCCCAGTACCGCAGCTACTTCATGGAGTCCCTGGTGGACGCCCGGATGCTGGATCACCTCAGCAAGAAGGAGCTCCGGGGGCAGCTCAAGATGGTCGACTCCTTCCACCGGTCCGGGGGGGCCCCCACAGACACCCCAAAACACATCGGGGGGGA
>NW_009917403.1:0-4878 GCF_000696875.1 Nestor notabilis | reverse complement strand
ATATATAAAAATACATATTTTTAGAACTACTTAGATTTGTTAGTCCTGACTTCCTAAGTCATAAAAAATACCTGTTCTTTTAAAGCCTGATTTTTCTGCATTATAAAACCCAGCTAATATAACAATCCCCAGATTGAAATCATCTCTCTTTTTCCTTGATGTAGGAAAATGCTGAAAAACAACAATAAACCCAAAGATGAGAAAGGAGCCCCCGGAGACTCGCTGATCATGCCCCCCAGACCTGACACCCCGAAGCTCTTCCGGACTGCTCTGGCTGCCGCAGGGAAAGTGGGGGGCAAAGGGCCGCTGGCACAGCTCCGCTGGAGGCTGGGGGAGCTGAAGGCAATGCAGGCAACACAGGTCAGCACTGGGAGGATGAATGTGGTCAGGGTGCCTCAAGGGAGTGAGCCCATTTTTTTAGGGTCTGACATGGTGTGAGCAGACAGGAAGGGGTGGTTCAGCATCTCACGCATGGCTCTGGGAGAATGCTGTTGTCCCACAGGGGCTTGTTTTGCAGCACAAGAGTGAAATACATTGACTTTTTGCCCAGCTATGGAAATTAGCCTGAGCCTAATTTCCAGCTGAGCTACAGCCACAGATGCACATCTCTTCCATGCCACACAGAAAGAGCCACTCGTAGGGAACCAATGTGCTGGCAGTATGGGGGTGATGCTGGTGTCCAGCACCGACAATATTTGACATCCAATTAGTATTTGTAAAGCTCTGCCAACATGGCAGTGGCAGAGCCCCCAGCAGCAGACACACTGTTCTGACAGCTCTGCGTAAACTGCCTTGAAACCCCCCTTTGCTGGTTTGTCATAAGTAACTGAAAAAGAACATGGGCCTGCTCTATTTTTTTCTCTTCTTTCTTTCAAATGTCTTTTTAAACTCGTAAAAGAGACTATATCTCCATGCAGACCTTACTGTGGCTCTTCCCAGTGTGGAGTTACGCAGACTATCTGAAGTGTAAAGGGAGGTGAAAGAGCAGCTGATAGGGAGCACACCACGGCCTTGAGGCTGGGTAAATACCCAGGTAGATGCTGAGCATATCTGCACCTCTGCAGAGGCTTCACACAACAGAGTGCTCAGCACTAGCAACCAGTCAAGGGCAGCAGTGGACAGTGGCACTGCCTCTGTGTGCTAGTGGCAGCAAGGCCCATATTAAAAGCTAACCCTGCTAACGGGGTTTAGCAGGACCCCGTTAGAAGGACACCCCTGTCCATGGCACATCTTTCAGTGCGATTTCTGAGGCTTCTCTCCAAAGGAGGCTTTAGGACAGGGCCGTTAACAACAGCACTTCTGCTAAGCTTTTGTGTAAATCAGCCCCCCCAGATGCTTCATGAGCAAAACAAGAGCTTGGGCAGGCAGTGTGGGAAAGCTTCGCTGCTCTCATCTTTCAAGATGTGCAGGATAGACTCCAGTTGTCCTTATCTCAGAGATCAGCCTTGGCAGCAAGCTGACATCCTGATGTGAGTTCCAGCACAGTGAAGCTCCACAGAATACTGGCTTTGCACAGCACTGACGCCATGGCTGGGGCAGTGGACAAGAGTCTGCTAAGCTTCATTCTGCCTTTCTTTTAATTGTTTGTTTATTTCCTTGGATCACAGGATTCTGGATTAAGTCCAACCCCACCAAAATCGCCAGTGCACCAGAGGTCAACTGTCACCTCCCACAAAGCACGCACCCACCTGGGAGAAGAAATATTCTCTAAATCTTCTGATAGTTTAGTCACTATTCGTGTGATTTCCACAGCACAAGAAGATGAAGAGGTCCTTGCTGCTGAGATTTCAGAACAGGAAGAGGACAAAAAAGATAAATGAGAACCAAGCAGGTCCTGAGGCAGGAGTAGGAGCTATAGCTGTAGGCTTCACTAGGTGCTGTGAGTAGGATCTGCCTTTCAGCCTAGACCTTCACTCACTGTTGATAAAATCCTCTGCCATATGACCCAAAATCGTACAAGGTTTCTGAGCTCTGAAACCTGGGCATCATTATGAATATTCCCACTAAGTCTCAGGCCAGCCTTCTTGCTTCGAAATCCAGCCTTGCAGAGAGGGAACCCTGAAGAAACTGCTTTTTATGGCTCTCAGTGGTTAATGAGTGTTCAGGTGAAGCATGAACAGTTCTTCGCCTCTTGACAGCTGAGTCATAGCTTGGTCAGAAGCAACCTGGGGAGATAAACAGCAAGATTTCTCTCTTGGTCTTAAGGTAGTCAGGAGCAGCTGGAGAGTGATTCATTCAAAAAGGATGTGGATTATGCACACAGGCTGAGCACAGACCCACTGTCACAACAACACTGAGGTCTGTCCTTGTGTGCATGGACTGCAAGATGCTTGAGGGTCCTTGGGTAGTACCAAGACTGCCTTGGGTTTCCTGCTGGGAAGAGGATTTCCTACCAACCATTCACCCCAGGGAGGTGGTGGGCTCTCCATCGCTGGTGGCTGTTATGGAGAGATGTGATGAGCACCTTTCAGGGATGGAGAAGCACAATCCTGGGTGAGGAGGTGTTTCTGAAGATCCCTGGGTCTTCAAGGGTGCACCAGCTGACAGGGATAAACTGGGTGCAGGAAGGGAGAAACAGTGTTGGTTTCTAGCTGGGTCAGGAAAGAGCAGTGCAGAACATGCTCTTGTCTCCCAGCCAGTGTTTCAGAGTCAGGTCAAAGCCCATAGTGCACAAGCAAGAGTGCACAAGTGTGCAGGTGGTCCCGTCTCATTGCTGGATCTCTGTGACCTGCAACATCTCCAGCAGCCAATTTCCAGCCCCTTTTGGTCACTTGGTTGGCTCTTTGCCACATTTCCCACAGAGAAGTCACTAAGTAGCAAGACTCTGGTCTTGCTTTTCACTGCAACAGGGCACTTGTGAAGGTGCTTTCCCAAGCATGCTGGATGGGAAGGCGAACACCTGGTTAGCAGCCCAGCAGACAGCTCAAGGTGTCCAATCTTCCTCCAGCACCACCAGTTCCTCATCTCTCTCAAAGCCAGCACCAAGCTTCCTGTGAGCTGAGAAGTGGCAAGACATGGTGGGTGAGACAGTGCCACCACTCATGGGGATGATGCAGATCTGCCCCAAGTTTTCACTGGCCATGTCTCCAACTGGCACCACTGGCTCTGTTAAGAGCAGCCAGTTTTGACCCTCTGGAGGAGAAGGTGGAGCAGGTTTTGCCACCGGGAGCAACCTGGCACCACAGCTGAGGGATTTCTCAGCAAATACTATGAGCAGTGCTGCAGGTTCCACAGGTCTGGCCGCGGGGCAGCCAGGCTGCTCATGAAGCATTGGGTGATGCCTCTTCCCATCAGCAGCCTCATCTTCATCTTCACCTCCTTGAGGGTTCTTTTAAAAAACTGTGGGTTTTTTCCCCCTCGGAAAATAGATGGGTTTCTGTGATGGTAAGAAGCCAGAATATATGTTAGTGTTAGTTAATACTGGCTTGCTCTCTTTTAAACAAATTTAATGAGCTCTAATACACCACAGAAGGGTCTGAAGCCACCACTGCCCTTCACATTGCAGGGGAGAACCTGGACTTATCCAAACCTCCCTAAATATTTCTCATCCTCAGTCATTTGCAAGTGGTTTCCTGCTGGATAGAAAGTTTCGGTGGGAAGTGCAAAGCTTTTTTTTTTCCTCGCACTATATAAATATTTATATAATAAAACCAGGAAACCTGCAGAAGTTGAGCTGCTGTTCTGATTTGATATGGGTTAGGAAAAGCATTTAAATAAATAGTGTGCTGTAATGGCTTTTATAATTCACTGCATCTACAATAAACACCATGTAGATTACCATGCTTTTGCTGTGGCTTTATTTCAAAACTCCAGTTGTTTCCCATCATTCTGATCCCACCAAAGCCAGGCAAGTCCCCACGTGCGGTTCACAGATTTCCCAATAAACTACTCAGAGGCTCAGAACTGTAGAATTACAATGGAGTTGTAATATTCTTTTAATCACTAGAAGGAGGGGAAAAAAAGGCTTTCTTAAATAGCACATACTTGTGTGAAGATCTTGGTTTTGAACATGCAGCATTAGATGGTGATGGATATATATAACTGGTAATTCAGAAACCGTGGGGAGGTTTGAAATTATCCTCCTCTGCGATATGTTTATGGCTTTAGTTCTATAGGAAGATTAATCTCGAGGTGATAATTAAGGTCAAGGCAGGGTTGGGCTTACAGCCTGGGTTGGAGATGTGCTCAGGCCTATTTGCTGTGGGGGCTGCGTAGAAATGACAGGCTGAGGAGATGGGCAGCTTATTTAGTGCCTCTTATTTAGGGGTCACAATAAATTGCCTTTCTGCTGGATTTTGTAGCTCCGTTCCTTTCTTAGTTTTGGTATATTTGCCATGGGCTTCCTTCGCATTGGTTCCTATAAATATCTTGCAGTATGTACTTATCACAGGTCTGTTCTTTCCACTGCCCTTGGAATGTTCCTGGTGGATTTGGTAAGACTCCACGTACCTTCACTGCATTTCTTATTAGCTTTTGCTCATTCCATTTCAGTATCTTTAAGTATTGGATTGATACAATATGAGATCCTCTAGTAATATTAATGCAGTATTTGGGGGATCTTGACAGGCACTTGCCAGTCCAGCACCCTGGAATTTCTGCATTGCAGTCTTCCTTCTGCCTTATATTTCTGATTAATGGGTTTCTCAGAGGTCCATAGCCATAGAAACCAGGTTTTCCTGCAATGATATTTTAGCTCTTGCTGCTTTTGAGTGAAATAAGTGGAAGTGGAATAGAGAACTGCCAATGGAAGAAGAAGAGCTTGCTGTTGATGGGTCTGTGTCAATGTGTTAGGTTTTGTCTCACTATCACATGTAGTCAGTATCACAGTCATCTTTACTGGAGGCTTCATATATACTGTTATTATATATATATATATTT
>NW_009917402.1:0-262 GCF_000696875.1 Nestor notabilis | reverse complement strand
GGGGGGGGATCCCAATGGATTCCAATGGGTTTGGGTTGGATTCCGATGGATTTGAGTCAGATTCCAATGGATTCCAGGGGATTCCAATGGATTCGGGATGGATCCCAATGGATTTGGATGGATTGGGGTTGGATTCAGATGGATTTGGGTCAGGTTCCAATGGATTCAGATGGATTTGGGATGGATTCCAATGGATTTGGATGGATTTGGGTTGGATTCCAATGGATTTGGTTGGATTTGGGTGGCATTCCAATGGATTCCA
>NW_009917401.1:167110-214782 GCF_000696875.1 Nestor notabilis | reverse complement strand
TCCTTTCCAGCCCAAACCATTCTAT
Source organism: Nestor notabilis (assembly GCF_000696875.1). NCBI lineage: Eukaryota > Metazoa > Chordata > Aves > Psittaciformes > Psittacidae > Nestor > Nestor notabilis. Next base: position 214,757 of record NW_009917401.1, on the reverse strand, counting down.
GATTTAAAAATGTATTTTTAAGCTTGACTTTTTTTTTCTCCAAAAATAAACAGCAATACAATAAACAAAGGGTGCTTGCTGAATAAGAAATCATTATTTCATTACTTATTTCTCATTTACAAATATAGAGATGTAGACAAAAAGAGTTTTAAGAATTCATGTCCTTATTCAAATACAGAGTTTTCTAATGTGTGCAGTTTCAAGAATTGAAGGTCCCCAAAAAGATCTTTGACAGAATCAAGTCCAATCTGCAGAGTATAATTGTGAACAGAATGGAATTGTCCAGCTCAGTAGTAGACACTCTGGTTTGAATTCCGAAGGATTCAGCTACAGTTATGAACAGGAGTGTCCAATCAGAGGAATGTAACTCCCACGGGTTGATATAACAGCACTCCAGTAACTAAGGTATAATACAAACCACTACTGCTACCAATAATGATGATAAGAGGAATAACAAGGGGAGAGGACACAACCGCTCACCACCCGCCGACCGATACCCAGCCCGACCCGAGCAGCGATCTGGGCCTTCCGGGTAACTCCCCCCAGTTTATATACAGGACATGATGTGCTGTGGTATGGAATAGCCCTTTGGCCAGTTTGGGTCAGGTGTCCTGTCTCTGCTTCCTCCTGGCTTCCCCTCCTCCCTGGCAGAGCATGAGACTGAGAAAGTCCTTGGTTGGAGTAAACATTACTGAGCAACAACTGAAACCATCGGTGTTATCAGCATTGTTCCCAGGCTGAAAGTCAAAACCACAGCACTGCACCAGCTACTAAGAAGGAGAGATACGACTGCTGTAGCTGAACCCGGGACACAGAGCTGTGTTGTCTCTGTCTCAATGCAGCTCTGAAGAAAAAAATTCTGTGTATATGATGTTACTCTTTTGATAGCTTCCTGCAGTCCTTCTCTCTTCCCCATCTCCTTTTTGCATGCCACATTATTCTCATTAATGTGGCAGAATCCTTACAATTCCCAATATAAATGGAATAATGCCCAGATAACAAGGATTCAAATCACTGGGAGTTCACCATGGCTTTCAATTTTGTTGTTAATTAGGTGAAGCTTTTCAGAACATTTGGAACTGCTTCAGTCTGCTTCTAGTACAGTTTTCTGGACTTTCATTGTAATGATATCTGAAATTCCGTGCTTATTTTTGGTCATCAGCATGTTCTGCTAGTAGTTAAGCTTCTTTGGTTACCCTGACGTAACCAAATCTTTGAAAATGCTGCTAACCTGAACCTTGCCATCACTCCACCCCAAGTTGTGTATTTGGCTTTGACACCTTCTATGTTCAAAGTTCGTATCTTTTAGAAGCAGAGTTTCTGTCATAATATGTAAGTGAACACTGTAGCCCTAAAGCGGCTCTGTTTCTCATTGGGAAGTAAAGTTCCATCTCTTGTCAACAATATGGAGGTTGTTTGTCCCTAATGTGATACTACAGCAAATCAATTTTGTCATGAAAACCTGTGAACTCAGGTTTGTGTTTAAGAAGTCAAAACCTAAAGCCCTTTAGAGGTTCACCTTAGTTCATTAGATGCTGTAGAATCTTGCTCTGCAGAGTGCAAAATCAGAGAACTCTGGACTTACAGAAAAGTCAGTAAAACTAGTTCAGGGATTAAGCTGGCTCTAAACATCTATGATCAATAATGTGAACTTCATATTGTGTCTAGCCCATTTATAACTTCAGTCTAGACTTTCTGATATCCACAGCTGTCTACTTACAGCAACTATTAATAAAATCCTTTTTAAAGGAAGGTGTTATGACTATATGGCTGAAGGGACCTCTAGTCTTTATGGTTGTTGAAGGAATTAGGAACTCTTCTTGTCTAAATCCTATGTTCTTTCTTTATTTTTTTTCAGTGTAACACTCCAGTTTTGAGAGTGCTTCCATGCATAAGGTATGGAAAATTTGTCCCTAAATCCCTAGAATACTTAGGAGAACACAAACTGGCATTTCCATTTTCCCACAGTTGTTCTTGTTGGCCTGAGATTCAGAGACTGAGATTTTTTGCATTAGATTTATCCTCTGTAATAACAGCCAAATAAATAGAGCGGTATGAATGTTCCTGTTAATGCAGAGCTGAATTTAAAATTTTAAAGCATATGTTCTGCTCTCGGTATTTTTTTTTCTCTTTAATTTTTTTAAAACTCCTTTTAGGAACTACTTTGGTTTTTGGCATCACTGAAGCATTTGAGCAAATGTGCTGTACATTTACCTTGAGAGCCTTGGAGAGTAATGGCAGACCACTTTAAACTGTAACCCAACATCAGGCTTATGTTTGAAAATTAAATTCAAAGTGATTTGCAACGAGTACAAATGTCCAGTTCCAGCCAATTTTGCCTCAGTTCTCCAATCACTTTTAACACCAGCTCCGGTTTAATTTAGAGTCAAAGTTATATTTGTTCTGCAGTCATACTAAGATTGCAGTTGCGTATAGAAGGCTCTTCTGAATTTGGCCAAGACTGCTAAGTGGCTGCTGGCACCAGTTTGTCAAGGATTATGGCATGTTTTTTATAGTTGTTGTGAAAATTTTGAATTGCAGTTGGGAAACAAGAAGCTTTTTGAAAATGATACATATCTGAAAAAATATACATTGTGAGAACATGCTGTGTTGAATACTAAGTCTTATGTATTCCCTGGAAGACAGTAAGTTCTGCAGCTGGTTTGGGTTTTTTTTCCTTTTTCATTGATTTCAGACTAAAATGTGAAATTTAGTTCTGTACTGAAAGTTTTGAATATGAAAATGAATAGTGTGATGACATATCCTTCTTGGTGATAAAGTTTTCAGAGGCAAATCTTTAATGGCTTAGAGTTCAAAATAACTAAGGCTTATTCTACGCAAGAAGATGTAGGAGATGGATTGTTTTGTTTCAAAAGTGTATTTGATTAACCATGAGATATTTAATGGTGATGCTGAAATGAAACTGCAGAATTCATAATTCAGAGCTCTTATGTCAGGCTTTCTGCAAATTCAGGCAAAACTTGACTTCAACAGCTTAATTGCAGCTTATGCTCCTAGAGTTTTATTTCCTACCAAAATGCTACACTAGAATGATTTTTTTTTTTTAATTTTTTTTTTAAATGCTGCAGATCTTCATTTTTCCACAGATATTGTGTGGCAAATTCTGCAGGTGCAGAATTTAAAATCATACAGGATTTAGTATGGTTCGTTATTCAATTCTGCTACTTTACAAATTACACCTATTCCCTTTTATTAAAAGTTTGGAGTACTTCAGGAAAGTATGCATATTTCTTCTAGCATGTTTTGGTTCATAACAAGACATTTTTTTCCTCTCTGTTTTTTATCCTTTTTTTTTTTTTTTCCAGCTGTCCTATCCCTACCTATAGATATAACCATGGAAGTCAGGTTGAACAACATGAATTCTACCTCTGTTATGCCATGTCTCTTGTAATGTTTGTAACTGTATTTCATTAAGTCAGTTAAGTGAAAGCTGCATACAGCATGACAGATAATCAGAAGTCTTAACACTATTTTAACATAGTTTTACCTATGTCAGACTTCTGATGCCTTTGATTGTATGAGGTGGCATATTTTCAGTAGATTAATGCCTGTAAAGCAGGGAGGAATATTTGAAACACATGAATCTATATTCAGAATGGTTTGTTTCATGGTTTGACCTCAAGCACCCTGAGCAGAAAACACCGTATTATTTCTGATAAGATTTGAAATGAGCGCTGTGTATGTAGGTGCTAGTGAGTCAGAGTGAATAGAAACGTGAATTCAAGTTTGCTAGTGGAACTGGCCTTGAAGACCTATGAAGTACAATCAGTATTATGAGACATAGTAGTGACTGCCAGCTTCTGCTCACAGGTACCACTGCCAGGTGTGGCTGTGTGTAGACAACTAGAATTGAGTTGTAAGAATACGGATTTTCTTTTTCTTTTTTTTTAAAAATTTCATTTTTGACACTGTGAACTTAAAAGTAGAAGAATTATTTGGCAAAATCATCCCTGAAATAGTGTTAGTATCAGGCATTTTACTTCAGGCTTACTGTACTCCATGCAACACTCTGCTGATCAACAGATAACGTGTTTCTTGGCAAATGTTACTTGGCCTAGATGCTAGTGTTACACATTATTTAGAGGTAGGAGAATGTGCTATTTCACTTAGGGGTGTTTAGCTGAGCAGGAAGGTTTGAATCAGTATGGGCATTTCGCTTTGGTTTGAACCCATTTTTAATTTTTACTGATCATGGGATTAGACATGATCATCCAAGTCATTACTAGGCCTTCTGCTTCTCAGAAGGTAACTGCATGGTATGTATCTAGCTCAGATGAGCTCATGAAACAGTTCTCCCCACACCACAAAACACATTCCAGCATTTCATAATAAACTGAATATGCTGCCAGATGGTAAAAATGCAAAGCTTCTTCAAATGTATAGTTTAAAAAGTATGCTGTCTCCTTCTCCCTTATTTTTCTCCTCCCTTCAGGTTCTTGCTCACTTCTTTCCCACACCTTCCCCCATACTTTCGTGACTTCACTCTACAGCACTGATTCGTCTTTTCCCACCCCTCACCCAGCTGCTTCCATTACTCCTCCAGCTCTTTAATTCTATTCTCTGCTTCTTTCTTTTTCTCTGGCACTTTGCCACTCTTCAAATTTTAAAGCTTTAAATTCTTTCCTATGTTTTTAATCTGATACTGGAACCCTTCTTCCAATTTGTTTTTATAAGCATCTTCATGAATTGCCAGTGTAGAGAGAAACTAGAGGGATGTAGTTAACAGTTGGCACCTTCTTCAGCTTCATGTGTCCAGTGGCACTTAAATCATAACAAAAAGATCATCGTTTTTTCTTTCTGCTTATGTAAGATGATGTAACATATTTATTGCTAAAATTAAAGCAGTTCTGTACCTTAATATGGATGCGGTTTTCAGAAAAGGATTTGGAAGTCTAAAAGACCACTCCTTTAAATGTACCTTTCACAGATTATTTGCTCTGCCTTGGTCTATTTTTACCTTGCCAGCTAAAAGCAGTTCTAATGGAGGGTGGTAGAGTTGCTTCCGAATGTCAAGAGACCTGAAATGCTTTTGCTTTGTTTTGAATGAACCTCTTAAGCTTTAGTTTTCTCTGATTATATTTTTGCAAAATAAAGCACCTTGTTCAGATCTTCAGTTGTCTTATCTCCCCACCATAAATCCTCTATTTTTATCCATTTGATGCATCATGTGCAAACTTTTGACAGTCTAATATACCCTTCCCAGAGTCAGACTTGAAGATTTCTGGGTATTCTGGGGAATGTGAATTATCCTTTAAGACAGAAGTATTTGGAAACATGGGGAAAACCATTCAATTCAATAGGAAATGTATCCTATCCTACCCCCTTTTTTTTTTTAAAGGAATGATTGGTGTGCAGTGAGGACCTAAGTGTAGCTCAATTGGCACAGTCTTGCTGTCATTGAGGGAAGCACATGACAAGGGGTGGGAACAGGAATCCTTCTGTGTCTTCTCACCTCAAGATGATGATGAATTCAGACCTCTGCCCTAAAAAGGAGTAGATGCTGTAGCTAAAATCTGAAGTAGGTTTAAATGCTTCACTGGCCTGTGGAGCTGGATGGACATGTCTTGATATTCATTTTTTCATGTGAATTTTTGATTATCAGACATAAATTATGATAACTTTGTTTCATTTCAGTTTATTCAGATAATTCCAAATTTTTGAATAATCTGGCGCAACACCTCAAAGTCTAGTTTGTAGTGATTCAATTTGGCTTTGAGCTTTAACAATGAGCTGGGTAAACCCAAAATATTTTAGACTTCTTCCAAAATGCTTTTAGATTTCTGCATAGCAGAAATGTGGTTTCCCCCCCATTTTAGGACTGAAAATGCATTTGAAATCTTGTCTCTTTCTTCATGAGAAGTCGTGATCTAGTTCTAGCAGCAACTGTCTGGTTTTCTGTTTAATCTTATTGACTCTGTAAGAGCTGGGATTTGTATGTAAATTTAAGTAGGTGCTGGGGTCTTTTGGTGTGAATGAAAAAGACTAGGTACCTGATTCTCCTTGTTTCTATCTTCCTGTCTAGTGTCCTATCTCCCTTTGCCAGATGAGGCCATGTGAAGCCCTAATTCAAACAAGATGTTCTTTTGAGCATATTGTATGTTCCAGAATTATATATTTAGGACTACTGTATTTTTGCCTGAGGAAACCTAGAGTACACATAATGTAAAAACAGTTTCTTGGGGATCCACCCACTATATATACTTGATGAATCCAGCATCTGAACTGCATTCAGTGGCCACAATTATCCCAAATTTGCTAGAAATCTACACATGAGGGCCAGGACTCTTACTTGAGTTGCTAAAGACATGCAGCTGATCAAGTCCCCTCAGATTCTCTTTATGGTCAGTGAGGATAAACAGATACTTTGTGGGATTTGATTTTTTTCTCAGTCAGATGTAGATGTTCTCTTTAGAACAGGGAGATCACACTCTAGAGAAGACTGTTGGGCTAAAAAGATTGCTCAGAAGGATTAGCTCACAGGCAGATAGATGTCTGCAGTGCCTGATGAAGTCTATTCAGATGTCAGGAAATCCCAGATATGTGTATTTGTTCAAGCAGCCCTCATAAGAGGGGGCTAAAAGCTGCATAGTCCTTTTACTCCCACTGCATTTCCCAGGACCAGCTAAACCTTATTTTGCCCTGTTCCTGTAGCTGAACGTGTTGGAGGCAAGAATTGTGCAGTAAGAGCCTGACATGAGGAGCCAGAGAATAAATGTTATTGGACTGAAGTGGTTTTCGTATGAGAGATCTATTTCAAGGCTTTGAAAATCCATAACTTCCTGAGTATGTCTTTCACACAAAGTCTGTTTACAGAGTTAAATAATCCACATGCCTCAGTCTTTAGTTACATGGTATCAGAAATACAGAAAACATAGGAAAAAAAGGGAAGAGCAAAGCCACTTGAGCACCACAGTCTAGATTGGCAGCCTTGCAAAGGAGGGAAGTGCTGTCTCAGTTTTCTAAAGGTATTTTTAAAGAACTGAAGAAAGTTAAATTTTTCACAATGGTAGTCTTCAAAGTGTTAAGCTGCTAAAATAGCAGACCTGTGGAATAATAGTAAAACTAGATAATGTGATAAGAATATAGACTGAAGAATTTTACAGCGGCATTGACTTTGAGAAGTGGATAATTTCACTCTTAATGAAAATCCCATTTTCCAACTGTATTTTAGCCTAGAGGTTGAAGAGTAGATTGTATCTAATAAAATGCAGACCAAATTCAGAATGGAGCTTATTATATCCTATCAGCTGGTGTGAACTTTTAAAAATTGCATCACTGTTGTTATCAGCTGTACAGTAGTTGTTGTCATAACTTAATAGGATCTGCAATACTACCTTTCCTGCTTTTGAGGAATGCCACAATACCCTACTGTAAAAGCTCTGTCTTTTAAAGAAATGTGGAACTGCACAAATAGTGAAAATAATCTCTGCAGATGGTTTTGAGAAATGCAGTGTAAATGAGCACAACTTGTCCAAGGTTTGGCAAGGTTGGGGTTGGAATGTCAGTCTGAAATGCAGAGAAAAGGTCTGTGAGGTCAGTAAAACTTGGGTAAGATGTGAACCCCAACATCATGTATTAAAAAAAGACTGTTTTTTAGGATAGGATTATATGTGAAAGGCTCTGTGCACTATTTGTGCATTCTGCCTCACTGCTTTCTGTGCCACTTCACAGGCAAAAATACTGTGTCCTGTGCCTTGTTGTTACAAAGATAACCTAAACTGTACCATTGATAAATCCTCAACAACCAAATGTGAGGCAGCAAGTTTTAATTTGTGTACAGTGGCATTCTAAAGGCTTTAAGCTATGCTCTGTGAACTTTAAGAAATGCAATTTACACCAGTTTCCTTTTGAATGGAGAGGATTTTTTATGCAAGGATCAATGAGTCTTATGCAAGAGTTGAAGCTTTTTCTGATACTAGTAGGCATACAGGAACCTCACAAAACTGCACACTATGCACTTCTTACAGTTTCTCAAATAAATGTTTCCTTGTATCTCATACTTTAATTGAGGAGCAGTTTGACAGAAGGGTCAGTTTAATATTGCTGCCTAAGAAAAATATTAAATGGATTGTATTTTCTAGTTTTCACCTGAACTTTTGTTACAAGTAGCTTGTAGCTGGCAAATAAAATCTTTATAGCTGATTTACTCCAGTTTCTTGACAGCACAGAGATGTGCTAGTTATGAAGGCTGTCTGGGTTTGTATCTGGGAGCTGATACTAACTGTTTTGTAGTAGTCTACCATATCCTTGTTTTTTCATATGGAATTGCGTCAAGTGAATTTTAATGTGTGCATTAATTTTCTTTCTTCAGAGAAGGTACCTTAAGAGAAAAGCCAGCTTTTCTAGCAAAAGAGTCATTATAAATGCATCTAATATATTTTAAACTGAAAACCTGTATTGAAGGTGTATTTTTATGGAATTAGAAGTACAGCTGGCATGTTCATTGTGTATTGTGCCATCAAAGCATTTTCCTAACTAAAAAGTACCAGGCAGCCTGCAGAGAAGTAGAATTGCTCGCTGGCTTGTGTAAGGTGAGCTGACACTGATCTATGCCTCAAGTTCTTACTAACCCTCTTGTCTCCCACTGGTGTAGTAGTAACTACACCCTACTGCTTACTTTTTTATGTGGCCTATGTCTCATAAACAGAATTCAGGCATGTGTAGACGAGTGCATTTTTCAACTGTTCAATCCATTTTCTTATGAAATGGAAAACAAATATTAAAAATAAATGTTTGGCTAGTTGGAGGATGCCAAGGAAACAATTTTGCCTCTGGTGACTCCCTCAGTGACATTCTGTCAGCCCTCATTAACTTACGGTTGTTAGCATAAGCTGTACAGCTAAGCATTGAGCTTTTATAAAAGCTGGTGGAATTTCACACATGAAGAATAGAATTCCTATGCTTTTACTTCTAAGAAATTTTTAACATCCTTGGGGATTTTCCATAATATAGAACAAAGAGGAAACTAAATCTCAAATGGTGTTTGTTTTATAGGTGAAACTCCTCAGGCAAGCAAAGCTGCTTCTGGGCAGTTTGCTTTGTGAGACTGTAAAGCAAAGTATGAGAACTGGTTGACAAGTTTTAAGTCTTTTCATTATGGAGAAGTGAAATCTAAAACGCTACTGAAGGAAACTCAGTTATACTCTGAAAACGGCAGATAACGGGCAGCCTGCCTACTCATGCTGTACTTAGTCTATTTCTAACTTGTCATTGTTGTACTGGGTGACATGGTGTCATTTGCAGAGTAAAAATTATCCTTTTTTTTTTTTTTTTAAATTCCAAACACACTTCATGCTGTGAAGGATCAGAAACAGAAAATATTCCTTCTGAGATTCTGAGCACCTGAAGCCCATTCTTTCTCAATAATGCCACATATGTTGTGGAAGAAAATCTAAAGGAGGTAGAGGAGAAGATAGAAATACATTATTAACTCAGGTGCATGCTACATGACCTGACAGGAAAGGTCATATTCTGTACTCTAAACCAAAATCTTACTCTCCTGGCACGTAACAGAAGAATTTGGTTTTGAATGGCTAGATGAAGTCAAAAGTTTGCCTTCTGGTAACTTGTTTGTAATGAAGTCTGCTGAGTCATAGTCATCCTTCATTGTCCTTTGAGCTTGCCTGCATTCAAAAGTTGTATCACTTTGTTTATACTTGTTGTGTTGGTCTTATAAAGATGAATAGCAGCATTATCATGGGAGGAGAGTTGAGACATTTTTGTAAGGCAGTCTTATTTAACTAACATTCCAGGTAGCAATTATACCATCTATTTTATAACTAATAGGTTTAGTCTAGACGCTATCATAAATATTACTATCATAACAGTAGGAAAACTCAAGTTCTTAAACTGCCAGTAAAAGCTGAACATATCTTCTGCTATTTATTTGAAACACCTAGACCATATTGCAGTGCTGTCTTGCCAGTCATGTATTTCCCTAACAATATTTATTTATTTATTTATAATAACATTATTTTCCTCTGTGGCATTAAATATTGGTTATCAAATCACTGTTTGAGTGCAAGTAAATCCTTTTGCATTTCTTTTGTGCATGAATTTTGTCCTACTAGTTGCTTTAGGCTGGTTACTGCATGGATAATATCTCTGAGGAACTTGGACTGTCTGGAAAAGTTTATTTTCTAGGGTAGGCACTACTGCTCCCATGGGAGCACCTCCTGGGGGTTCCCTGCAGGATTACACGTGGAGCGCAGCTGAAACTTGATTCCATAAGACAAAATGCTTCTCTCAGCAAGGGATGATAAAAGCTTTGAGTGACTCAAGATCTCCACACAAGGTAGTAGGGGTCAGTGGGAGCAGATCTATGAAATGTTTGGTGTGGTCCACATCATGTACATTTTAGGGGCGCTATTTCAGCCTACCTCATTCGGTCCCATTACTGGTCAGGAACATATTTTCTGGTTTACCTTAATGTGAAAAGAATCAAGCTGATGTCTCTGAGACTGCTCCATAACAGGAACCAAAGCAGAGTTAAGTGGAAAACCTGCCTTGGATTAGTCGTCTGAACTGATGTACTGATGTAGATGAGTTCACGGGGAAGGTAGTCATCCTGTTTGGAAATGCCACCAAGTGGCACTTCACTCCAGATAACTAAGTTAAGTCTTGGGCATGGTACATATCACATGGAGCAGTCTCTCTACAGCTATTGATTCTTTCGAGGCACAGGTCAAATTCTTGGCAGGCTAATGTACTGTTACAGTTTTGCTCCTACAAAATTCCAACTAACAACCAATACTGACTTGTATTTTGTGGCTGAATGTAATTTATTTTCAGATTTTATGGAACTTAATTATATTTGTTAATGACAACATTCTATTCTTCCAAAGAACAGAAATCTTTTTCAAGTCCCTAGCCTACTTGAGGACAGTATTTGGAATTACTAAGATACGAATAACCTCTAGATGTTAAGCTATCCCATTTAAAACCATATTTATTAAGAGGCTTTACACAAAAAAAAAAAACAACAAAAAAAAAAGTGGACATTTTAAGCCTATCTGTTAAAGTAACTTTCTTTGGCATCACTTTGAAAAAGAATAAAAAATTATGAATAATTCTGGATGGGTTTAGTAAATTATTAAATTGACACATGCAAATTGTTCTTTCTCCAATTTTTTTGATAACTTTTTGGGACGAGTGTTGATAGTGGACAGGAAGATTCTGTGAGAGCTTGATTTTCTGTTGTGTTTGTATTTTTTTGGTATTTTTTTGGTATTTCCTTTTCATTATCCCATGGTAAGGTATCTCTGGGCAATTGCAACTGTGAATTGTCTTGGAAAAGACAGTTTCCATCCTGATAGAAGAAATAATTTTTTTACAGTGAGAACAATTGTTCACTGGAACAACTCCCCAGGGACATGTTAGAGTCCCCATCGCTGGAGTTTTTCAAGAAGCAGCTGAACAGAGTGCTAGATTAGATAATCTTATTAAGGTTTCCTTTCCCACATAAAGTTGGACCAGATGTTCTTTCAAAGTCCCTTCTAACCTGGGCTGTTATATAATTCTATGGTTCTAAAATTTTACTGTCAGTTTATCTTGTACTTGATTTAATGGAAGCTCTGTGTGTGTGTGTCTTATCTATAACTGCTTGAGTAAGAGTTTACTCAAGCTCTATATTCTCCATCAGATTTAAATATTAGGAACTGATGCATATAAAACTTAATGTAGGCTTAGACAGTTTTGTATTTACAAAACACTCGTTCATTGAGCAATGGGAGCATTTTTCTCAATTGTGAAGCTTTCTCTTTTCTCTGCTTCTGCTGAGTAATATCTGTGTCCTCCCCTTACTCCCTTGTACAGCTTCATCATCCAGAATGGCTCTCTTGAGTTCTGTCTGTCTGCAAGGTGAAACTTTTGAAGAGGTAGATTAGATGAAAAATGTTGCTCTGGGAGGCCATAATTTGTGGTGGGTTTTAACTGTTCTTTCTGGGGTTCTTTGTTTTCTGTAATGGATTCAACCATTTTTCAGATATATTTGAAGAAAACGAGAAAGCCAAAAAGCATTCTGTTGCAAGGGGATTTTGGTGGACAACACATGTAATTTGTCTTAATTTCTACACATTAACTTCTTCCAGGTATTAATCTACCTTCCTAGGAAGTCTCGGTCAGCTGTCTAAAAACGCTTCTGCTACTCAGAACTGTTTTGTGCTTTTATAAGTCATGCTGAGGTAATTAGGATATAAAAAGTTGTCCCAATATCAGCCAGACTAGGCAGTAAGAAATTGGTGTTTACTACCATTTCTTTGGGCAGGATAATGCATTTTTCCAGAAAGAAATGGAATTTGAGACTGAAGAAGGTCTCAAACAAGGCTACCAAAAGCATTTCAGAGCTCTGTCTTCACTGCAAAACCAGCATGACTTATTTTAGGAGTCTGGAAGCAACCAATTGATGATGTTTAAAACAGATTTACTATCTGTTCTTTTCCTTGAACACACGCTCATCCTAATGCACAGCTGGTCAATTAATTAGAAATACTTTGAATATTGTGGCTGCCTTTTGAGGTAAAATGGAAAGACAGTAGCCCCTTTTTGCTTCTTTCTTCCAATATGGGAATGATTATCTATCTAATGAGATATTAGAAGCCACAGGATAAGTTCTTTTCAGAAAGTAAGTCTTACTGCAAGTATCAGGTGAACCTGATCAGATTTTTAAGTCTCTGCCTTGAAATGAAATGAAGGGACACTGTTAGAAAGGACTGTCAAACTAGCAGTGAATGCAAAGAGTGGACATCTAAAAGGATAATGTACATGTTTAAGATCTCTCTTTGAAATGTGAAGCCTAATATGTGTCTTCTAAAATTTTCAGTTTGTAAATATTGCTACTGACTTCTGTTACTGCTCCTTCTTTCCACCATTCATACTCCAAATTGCTTGGAATGCTGCCTAAAACCTAGACTTGGTCTGTATCATTTGCAGCACAGTTCCCACTACTCAGCAAGAGCAGTTCAAAGGGTATAGGTTACAGACCTTCTAGACCAAATCTGCATCTAACCAAATCATCAGCTTCTGTTAGTGGAATGATTTATTTTGATGCCTGTATCAAAGTTGAAGTCTCTCATTCCTGAATACGACTGGTGAATACAGATGTCAAAGCTGTAGGGGTCTTCATCCATAGGAAAGTCTGTGGTTTTCATTATTTTTGGTGGGCTTTGATCTTACATAGCTAATACTATTTTTAGTTACTTTCTAGCCAGAGATTCTTTCTGATTTCCTAGAAACACTGAAATATAATGTTTCTAGATTTTAGCACCCCCCCTGCATGCTACAGTTGCTCAGTGACATTATCAAGCAGCCAAGGGTTCCTGAGGTTTTGAGTCACAGCTCTGCAGTAGGGTGCCAAAATCCTTACTAGACTTCCTAGCATGCCTGATTGCAAGCTGAGGCTTCTAGGACTTCTAGACTGCCAGCTTTGTAACAGAAATTCTGGCATAACTTTCTTTCCAGAATCTGGCAAACCTAGGGTGCGGTGTCCTCTGTTAGACACACATGGCACACTTTTCCACAACCTACAAACTTCAGTTTTGAATATCCCATGGCGTGAACAGTCTGCTTGGCATATATGCTCTACTCTGCTTTGGTGAGACCCCACCTGGAGTACTGTGTCCAGCTCTGGAGTCTTCAGTACAGGAAAGATACTGACCTAATGGAGACAGTCCAGAGGAGGGCCACAAAAATGATCAGAGGAGTGAAGCACCTCTTCTATGAGGAAGGGCAGAGACAGTTGGGGTTGTTCAGCCTGGAGAAGACAAGACTCTGGGGAGATCCTATTGCTGCCTTTCAGTTCTTAAAAGGGGACTATAGAAAAGATGGGGAGAGACTTTTTAGCAGGGCCTGTTGTGATAGGATGAGGGGTGATGGTTTTAAACTAAAAGAGGGGAGATTCAGGCTGGATGTGAGGAAGAAATTTTTTACAATGAGAGTGGTAAAATACTGGAACAGGTTCCCCAGAGGTGTTGGATGCGCCATCACTGGAGACATTCATGGTCAGGTTGGACAAGGCTCAGAGTGTCCTGACTTAGATGAAGAGTCCCTGCTCATTGCAGGGGGGTTTGACTAGATGACCTTTGAAGGTCCCTTCCAACCCAAGCTATTCTACGATTCTATGCCCTACAGCTACAGACTTCTGTATTTCACTTGCAACTTTTTGTGTTTGATGAGAATTTTTCAGAGCCCAGAATGTGTTGGAAGAAGTCTTCTGGCAGGAGGAGACTCACTTTTGTGTCTTCGTTATTCTGCAGGAGACATTAGGTTTTAGAAAGTACTCTTTTAATGCTTTTTCAGGATGCCAGAGGCCTTTTGAACTTCATTGTTAAATTTTAAAAACCTAAAAAACTGTTCCTGGAATTATACAGGAAGTTTCTCACAAAAATATCCTAAAAAAATTGGAACTGAGGTGGGGATTTCCAGAAGAAAAGCCAGAATAAAGTACTTGTGAATGTCAGTTTCATGCCTGACTACAATTTGTCCTTTGAAAAATTCCTCTTAATGAAAAGATAGTATTGGATTAATATATTAAAATATCAAATGCTAGGAAGCAAATTCATATACCTGAAGAAACTCACAAATCTGAATAAGAAAATTTTAGCAGAAATAAGTGGGCAATTCTAGGAAAAAATATTAGCAGTTTCTATTTTTGATTCACTTCTATCACTCTGACAATAGTTGTTATTATGCATCTAATATGATTATTATGTCTTACAAAGCAGCTACAGTTTTCATGATGTGCCAACAAGTTTTGTGAAAGCAGTCAGTATTACTGAAGGCTGATAATAAGTGTTTTAGCATAACAAACATGGACCTTGAAGCAATAGCATTGTGTATTATGGCAGTTCCACTAGCAGGAAAGTAAAATCTGGCTTTCATAATGATTAACCAATGAAACATGGCAGATTAGGTAATGATCACATTTGGATTTCATTTTTCAGTCAAGCTCATATTGTTGTGGAGCACAATGGCTTGGATCTAGCAGCTGTCCTAGAAATATTTCTGCCCATGCACACAAGCAGTCAAAATGTGTATGCTCATCTGTGCGTATTTGTGGGTGGAGAAAAGCTAGTAAAGAAAGTCTTCAGAGCAATGTCTGCATTTTCTGTTTTGCTACTGTTATATAAGGGCCAAAATAATACTATGAGATCATCTGAGAATCTTAAATATGCAAATATGGGTTAGTGTTACCTAACTTCTCTTGTTTATTTTCCTGTGCTCACTTGTAGAGCTCAGGAGGGTTCTGTTTGTAGAGCAAAATTTAAGAACCCCAATTCCTAGGTGTTTGCTATAAGGAGCATATTTAGATTCTGTGTATTTCTAATGAAATAATGAAAGTGTGAGTTTGTGCATTTCTGTAGCTCAGTGGACCTCATTCCTGTTTTGGGTTTTTTTGCTTCTTTTTTTTTTTTTTTCCTTTTTTTTTTTTTTTTTTTTAGTTGATTAAATAAAACATAGAGTTTTCCATAACTTCTGCTTTTACCTAATGTGTCAGTGGGATTTCTGGCATCACTAGGCAGTCAGCTAACTTATGCTGGTGATGTTAAAAGCCAGACAGTAACAATAACATACAGCAGGTGAATTTGATTCACACAGTTTATTGAATTGCTAATTTAAAATGTTTAATTGTATCTGACTGCTATGTAAAGACTCTGAACAGGAGGAGTCTTTCAGTATGTCTGGAGAGCACCTATTGCCTTGGTACGAAACTACTTGGAACAGATGGTGTTCACCCAGGAGTGCTACAGGAACTCAAGGGGGAAATAGCTGTATTGCTATTGATGATGCATAACTTTTCATTTAAAATTGCCTTAGTGCTTATGATTAGAGGATGGCAAATATGATGCCAGTTTTTAGAAAGACATTGATGTGAAATCTGAGTAACTACAAGCCTGTAAGTCTTTGCTGTATGAAGTAGCAGAAATTACTTCAGATTAGACTTTGTGAACAAATGGGTAAATGAAATCTAGATATGGGAGATGTACTTGTGAATAGTCAGCATGGCTTTCCTGAAAGGAAGTCTTGCATAACAGTCATTTTGGAATTCTCTGAAGGACTTGGCACACCTTGTTGATGAGGGTGACATGAATGATGTGTTGTACTTGGACATCCCAACATCTGTTGACAAAATCTCTCAACAGAGGCTTTTATGAGAACAAAGCAGCCAAGAACATCTTTCCTTTGATAAATAACCAGTGGAAAGACAAAAGCTGAGGACAGTAGTAAATTATTTGGCTTTTTGATGGAGGGAGGGAGAGAAGTCTTACATGGGTTCGGTCTGGGTTCTGAACAATTCAGTATATTTTTTAAGTGACCTGGCAAAGGCAGTAAGTGTAATGACATAGACGATTTGTAACTGCAAGTTACTATGGGGGAAACAGGGCTATGGCTGACTGTGGGGAATGGCAGAGGTACGTTAAGACACTGTCTGAAGGGGCAACAAAATGGCAGGTGAAATTCTAGTAGATAAATATTAGGATTTTTTTTCTTCCTTTCCTTCATATACTAAATGGTGGCTTCTGAGTTGGTCCTTGCTACGCAATAATGAGTTACTGTGAAACCAGTTTTTCATTACAGATATAGTCATGAAAATATTGGCTTCATGTTAAAGATCAGTTGACAAAGGAAATAAAATGCGAAATCATATAGGAAGAGAATGGAGAGCAAACCAGAACATCAGTGCAGTGTTACAGAAATCCATGGTTTGTCAGCATTCTAAACATTGTGCACTTTTCTGCCCTTCTTAGAAACAATGTGGAAGAGGAAGAGAAGATTCAAAAAGAGCAGTATCAACAGAACACCTTTCATATCAGGAAGGTGTTGCTTATACATTCTGCAAGATGAAACTACAATATTTCACCTAGTGTTTACTCTCTTACAGATAGGAATTTAAGCTACTGCTTCCAAAGTATGCCTAATTTCAAAAAAATTCCAATAGAAATCTATTTAATATTTTCCAAGCAGCTTTTCAATTTGCAGCTGAATCAGAGCTTAATGACATCAGTTGGACAGGTTCCCATGAACTGCAGTGGACCTGGAATCAGTCATCCCAGGGCAAATGTTGGAATTTGGTGAACACAATTGCATTGGAGCTGTAGTCTATCTACCTTTTTCCATATATATTCCACATAGAGGTTGTGAAACATGTTAGGTGATATGTCATCTTGGCTTGGCTAGGGTTTGGGTTCTTACATAACAAAGCAGCAAAAAAAAAAAAGTGGGCAGTTTTGCTAAATATCCATGGAATGCTCTCTCCCCAAAAGTAATTGTTATGCCTGCATCATGTTTCATAAGAGGAAAAAAAAGACTTTCTAAAAACTTTCATCACTCTTTAGGTTGCTTTTATTATTGCCAGTGTGAATGAGATACTGTGCATAAGAGAAGGCAGTGGTGAAATACGTAATACAGAGCAAGACTGAGAAGATTATTGTTAGTTCTTTATGCAAGAAAACATGCAGCATCATGAAATGCAGAAAAGAGATATAGTAAACATATTACACTAAACCCGTGTTAGTTGCAATAAATGCTTTTGCAAATCTCACCTACTCTGTAGGTGGTTATTTGTAAATAGGGTATTTCCTCCATTTTTCTCTATTATTTGCAATTTGCAAATAATAAATTTAAATTTGCAATTTAAAATTGTATTTCAATCACTGGCAGGAGATGTTATTTTTAATAAGTATAAGCAGATGCCTTCTCTTGCTTTTGGCAACTTCAAGGGGGCGGGGAGGGAGAAGGATTATTTACTAATTAATGTATCTTCCTTACCTTAAGTAAGCCCTGTTTGTCACAGTTGCGTGGCAAGCTTTCTGTCCTGAGGACTAATTGGCAGGGTGGATGGACTGCAACATTCAAAAAATATGGACTAGAATCCAAGAAAGTAGAATGCAGCCAGAATTTTAGACACTTTTGTGCATTTAATATGAAGTACTCTGAACAGGTTTTTTCCTATTGTTTACAGCTTCTTCTGGATATGTTGTATTGCACCAAATTCTGCATCTTTTTTCCCTTTCTTTCCTTATTCCTGCCCCTCTTTTCCCCTTTCAGAGTAAGCATCTGATTTTAAACCATAACATTTCTTTTGGAAATGACCCAGTTTTTTTGAGATGATGGTGTAATGATGGAAGATTAGTTGTGGCTTCAATATACTCATCCTTTAAGATTGTGCTTCATGTGGGGTATTTTCTTCCCCCTTTTCCTGCCCCCTGCCCTTTAGTTTACTAAGATGTTTTATCATCAGCTGGTGTAGGACTATATCCATTTAAGTGCCCATTATTTTACAGTTTTCAGAAGAACTTCTTGAGGAAACTTTACTGAGATAGTTAGATTCCACAGATCATCATGTCTTCCATCTAGTTTCGACCACTGATTTGAAGCTGACTTTATTCTTAATCCATGTAACTGCAGTTCAGATGTTACTGGTCTTACAAACGGTCTGATCCCACTGAATCCATTGTGACTACTGGTGCTATTTGAAAGAATTAAACCTTATTTAGTATTTACTAAAAATTGTGTATTCTGTTTGCCTTATCTGGAATTGTCCTGTTTCCTTCCCTACTCATTTATAGATTTTATATCTTTACTTTTTTCCTACACACATTATTTGGAATTAAAACTCCTGGTTGTTTGGATTGTGACAGTGCCTGTAAAGCTCAGTCAGGATCTGAACCATTGTGCTGTGCATAACAGAACATGCTGTTTTTTTCCTTAGGGAGTCTTTTGAAGGTTGCATCCTGGAGATTGCTTACGCCAGCAACTGTAGGTTGGACAAACTTTTGAGAATTTTGCTATGTACTCTAATCCTGTTACGTTTTGTGGCAGCATGTTAGTAACCAAGGAAATACAAGCTCAGAATACTTTGTTTGGTTTTAATGGTGATACTGAGATCAAGTTTAATTCTTGGTACAATAGATTAGAGTTTGGAAAAAAAAAATTGGTGTTCTTTGTCCTTTTAAAAAACAGTCTCCAAACAATCCATGAATGGAGAAGATGTGGTAGTTTGCTCAACTGGGGCACGGACATTTAGTCACTTATGCTGTCTCTGAGTTTGGACTGGCTTTTTTCAGAATACTTACAGTGAATGCAGAGAAACAAATCTCCATTTACAGTATGATTGCAAGTTGATGCATAAAAGTTGCTAGTAGAAGTATTGCCATGCTTCCTGTTTGCATTTTCATAATCTGTCGGCATGTTTAGTTAAAGTATAATCAACCCTTTTTATACACAGATGCTAGTGCATTGAGTATTTCTAGCAATTAGGGAGCAAGGCTTTTAAATTTACCTCATCAGTGTCAAATAAAATTGAGTACCTATTGAGCTTTTAACATTATATCTGTAAAACCTGCAATTGATTTTTAGCAAATACATGGGGTTTACTGTGTTTCTAAAAATTTTGTAATTTGATCCTGGAATTTAGTAATTTGATCCTGGTTTGGAGTCAGTTATGAATAGTTATCCTGAATGATATTTGCATAACATTTAAAGCAGAGGTGGGATGTTGACAAGAAGGGCAAAATTTGGTGCTTAGTAAAGTGATGGATTTTCAGTTATAAATAAAGGATGCGCTGGTATAGTTAATGTGTGCAAAATTTTATTTGTGGAACTGTTATTTAACTGGCTATTATGCCTTATTGCTTTGAAAATTAGCATCATTAACACAAATTGTGCCAGCATACTTGCTAAGACTGCCTTATTTAGCAGGGATAACTCATATCTTAACCTATATTTGTGATTTCTAGAAAGAAGAGGTGCATGAAAGGAATTAGCTCACATTGGACAGAAGTAAATTAGATGTGGACTGATTTTGAGAACCTTCCTTAAAATTGTATCTCCTCAAAATAGTATTTTAAAGCATTATGTGGGTTCCTGGCATACCTCATATGCCCATGTGGTTCAGCATCTGATATACTGGTGATTCAACAAAGCTTTTGATCACCATATTTGTCTTTATTTCCTATTCTGTTCTTCATGCCTACAAGTTGTGCATGTAGCTTTGTTTCTTAACTTCTTTTGGGCTTTGCACTACAGCATTGTCTGTAATAGAAAGTGCAACTGAGACTGCTACAGATTAGTGGACATAGCTTTTTAATTTTTCTTGGCTATTTGAGGTGTGCTGTTTTCCAGGATTTTGCCATCCTTTGTCAGATTTTAATTTTTGCACTTTTTCTTCAAGCAATTTTCAGTATGTTCTTGCAGCACTGCAATGAAATTGTTTTGGGATATGTTCTGTGAGATAATGTCATTGACTTCAGGTTAATCTGGATGACAGATTTATGTGTATTAATAGTAAATGAGTATCTTGCATATGTAATGTTTGAATTCTCCACATATTCGTGGGGGTTTTTTTGTGCGTCATTTCTACTTACATTAATTGGAAAATATGGAAGCATATTTATCCAAGGTCCTAAGTTCTTCTCAGATAATATTACATTCAAAATGTGTACAGTAAACCAAAATCAGCTTCAATTTTTCCTCATCTGTGGACTTTGATTTGTACACATTTTTAAATGTAATGGAACTTAGCGAAATCAACCACGGTCCATGGACACACCTGCTGGCAGCTTCAACAGCTTTCTGATTATCAGGCCTCTTAAATATTGTGTGTGAGGTATGTGAAGTTGAATATTACAAACAGAGGTCGTACATCTGGCCTATGCCTGTGATGCATTTTGCTTTGTTATCTTGAATGTCCATAGAAAGCATCGGGCCCAAATCTTTTGAGGCTTGGTGTGTGTTTTTACACAGGAGTTTAACCTAGTTGAAGCCAATGGGGCTATTGGTAGAATTAAGAATGATAATGTATGAGTTAAAATTAATATAAAAAACATTTAGGAATATGTTTATACACTTCACTGGTTTAATGACAAAAAGCTTTAGTGTAGTGAAAAAAAATAAATCTCTGTTCTAGTGTTCTTTGCTAAGTACTAAAATTAGAAAGGCTTAGATTATGGAATGTTTTTTATCCATGTGTTTGATTTCAGTTCTTAATTAATTGAAAGAAGAGGCAGTATACTACTTAATCTGTATTCTTGTTCTTTGGCAAGGTTACAAGTAGAAAATGTTTGACACTGATCCATTCCTTCTATTTAATCCCCTTCCCCTTTAACGTACAGTGTGTTCCCTTATGGTATGGAAGAAATGTTTTATTAATTCCTTCATTAACTGCTGAAGTTATTAACTGCCATAAACAGGGCAGTCTTGGGAAAGCTAAAGTTCTTTTCTTCAGCCGCCTCCATTTTTAGGGGGAAGTTATGAAGTTGTGAAAGGCTTGTACTGATCCAGAACAGGGTATGGACGAGGAAAATCCTCTGTGCAGTTTTATGGGAAGACTTTTTATAGAAGAATGATAAGATTATATGTCTTTAAAAAATATTCAAAAGACTGATACAGCAAATTCTTACATTCTCTCAGAGATTACCTTGAATTCTTCTGTAGAGTTTCAGTATGTTCTAACAGGAAATTATATTTAGTACTTTAGCATTTTCAACATCATTTAGAACATAAATAAATCTGGAAAGTGTACCAATTGCTTCCCAGAAATTGAAAAATTACTCTTTCAGTTGAGGATTCCAAGTACATAATGTTCTGAGATTAAATATCAGTATTTACTGATGATAAACCTATAAAAGGTAAATTCAGTGGACAAATGAGAGAAATAATGACATGATGGTGCTAGAGCTAAATGACTTCATGAAAATAATTTTTCAAGAACACTTTGGTGCAGTTTGAAAATTTGGATTCGTTTGAACAATAGAATACCAGAACTAGTATCAGACTTCTTTTTCTTCTAGATCTTTTTGCCACAGGCAGATGGCATGTGATTACTACAGCAGCAGAGTGACTGCTTTTTTGTTTGAGACAGTTTCTTCAGAAACGATGCAGAATTTTGTTTAGATTATTTCACCTTGTTGCCAGGAAATCGGAAATGACATGAATGGTTGATTGGAATGACTTTCTATTTTTAAACATTTCTTCTGCGTTCAGTGTTTACATGTTTTGAGGGTGGTTTTGCCTTTGAAAAGTGTAGCACTTTGCTTTTGTCATCATTTGATTCGGTGTGATTGATTTTAGATTTTTTTTTTGGGGGGGGGGGGAGGTATGTATATTTAATTCTGATCTTTGAAGGACTTGCTGTGAGTTTTAAATCATCCACAAATGGCATGTGTCTGTGTTTTCTCCATCATACTTTGAAAATAACACGAACTAATATAGTAGAGTCCTCCGCAGGAAGATCCCAGGCAGACTTCCAGCTTGGCAAGGAATTATTCTTCCTTGAATGTTTAGCATAGTCAGATATCTTTCCTTCAGTAATTTTTACAGACTCATAGCAGTGAAGTGCTTGCCCTTTGGCCTGCAGCACACCAGTGACTGCTTCAGCCGATGTTCTTCACCCAAACTGGAGACTTGTGAGATGTAACAGAATGGCTCAAAATCTTGTACTTGCACATTATGGATTTAGATTCAGTAATTTGTTCTGACTGCCTCTGGGAGTGTTTAACTCTCTGTACAAGACAGCAAGACAGTTAGTTATCTTCCATTGAAGTAAGAAGAAATATATAGGGCAGACTTTAATCCCAATTGATTTTGATTAAATCTGATGTTTGTTTTGTAAGTAGCCCTCTACAATTATAAGGCTATAGGACCAATACTATAAAGCTCAAAATAAGTAAGCAGTTAAAAGCCTGCCTACTCAATTTTTCTCCTGAATGCTGCTGCTGCTGCAGTCCCAGAATCAGATGGGGTTTTTTTTCTGAATCAGTTAGCAGTGAACTAGTTAATAAATAATTGGTATTTGTTTATCTAAAGCATTGTGAGACCCAGAAAATGGGGGGGGAAACATTTCACACTCATCAGGATGTAGACTTGTATTTAGAGACAAAGCCTAAACCAATTTAGTCACGCATGTGGGTAATTCTTGAGTTTACAGTTACTCTTTCTGGATGTTCATTTTGTGACTATATGCGTAGCAACATCTGTTCATGTTTTTGATAAACATAGATTCTGTAGTCATTAAGACATCTAACCCTGAAACAGGTCCTAAAACTGAAACTAACAGGTGGTGCAGACTCTGACATTCTGCCTGTTCAAATGTTATCTATTATACAGTCTAAATTGCTATATCTTGAGATAAATCCACGGTTAATCTAAAACATGATAAATCCTCTGCAGTTTTGTTCCCTTATCTCAGAAAGGTTATATTTAGAACTAAGAAAGGTTCAAAGATAGATGGCAAGTATACTTAAAGGTATGGAATGAATTGCTATCAGCCCATTGTTAAATTCTGCCAAAGCTGTTTTCCGCTTCTTTGTCATGATAAGAGTTCGTGCTCATGAATTACAAAACAGCAGAACTTATTGGTTATAGCAGGTACAGATCAAATGCTAGCATTTTGCTTCCATTGTTCAGGTTGCACTGGCAAAGTATATATTTAGAAGCAGTAATCTTTCCTCTGGGATAAGTCTTGACCTTATCTTGGCCCCAGATAAGAAATAGTAGCCCTTTCATTTCCTTGTGCTGTTTAGTGTGGAAACAAACTTAACTATAAAGGTAGTGTCAAAAATATAATTTCTAGAATGCTGGTATTAAAATAAAAATCCATTGTACCCATCCGCCTAGAATGCATCTCTTGCTTTCTTTAGAACGGGAAAAAATTCAGAGTAAGCTCTCATCTACTCCAGTACCTTCTGGAAACACACTTTCAGTTACTGATTGGAATAACATGACCTGAAAGTATTAGGATTTTTCTCCTTTCTCTAAAAAAACCCAACAGAATAATATTTTCAGTTCTTATGGATTAGATTCAGGAAGATTTATTCATCGCTTTGCTTGAAGAACTTTACAAGTCAACGGAGATTAAGAATAGAGCAGTACTTGTACAGTTCCTTTAGTAATATGAAATTGTAGTATATCAGACTACTAATCTACTGATATACTATCATATCATACTGCTAATAGGTGCATATTTTATTTTAAAATCTGTAAGTGACAGCACACAGCTTTTTTAGAAAAGAAATAACAGGAAATAACAATTTTATAGACAGAATTTGAAGTAATGTGTATTTTCATGCATGAAATACAAAGATTCAGTGGCATGGTTCATAAGGCATTATGTAGGAGGAAAATCATGTTCTTGAACTAAGAAAAGTGTGAAAATGCCTTAGGCTGTGCTTATCCTGGGGAAAATGCCACATGTAAAAAATCGCAGTAGTAAGCATATTCGATCATGTGTTAAAATTGTTCTCTATTTCATGTGTTAGTTCAAAAATACAGTTGATTCATCTAGGCTGCATCCATATGAAATTATTATTTGAATAATACTTTTACACTAAGCCTTGGAGAGCTTTAGGAATTGTGAAGAAGCCCTTAAGCCAAAGAACATGCCCATGAGAACATGGGCAGGGTGAGCATATCAAGTGTGGCCGTGTCTCTGCTGCATCCCTCCCTATGCCATCTATAGCCAGCCCCCCTGACTTGTCCTGTCAAGGTGTAAAGTGGTAGTGTAGTATGCTTGTGTCTGCCTAGATGGTTCAGTCAGCTGTATTACTCCAGGGGGAGCTTCTATGTGTTTTGAATCCATAGGCAAGTGTTTTCAGCTTGAATAAAACTTGTATTCTAGACCTGAGCTTGTCACTGGTACAGTGACCCAATCCTTGTGATCAGAGTCTCAACACACCTCATCATGCTGCATGGATATAACAAAAAATTAATATTTGATCCTTAAGAAGAATGCCTCCTAAAAACCTGCTCGTAGTATAGTCCAGAAGCCAAAGTGGTGTAAAACTGGAGTGGTATAAACAATGGGTTTGTAAAGCCCCCAATGAGCAGGAGGTTGCCATTTATTCTCATTGCAATTAAATGTAAATGCACATAGGGTGACCAGGAAAACTGAGAATTTTGTCCTCCTGAATTTCATGAAAAGCCTACTAGTCATCTATCTTTATATTACCTGTGGTCTCTAAGGCCTAAAGCATGTAGCAGGAAATAGAAAGTAAGATGTAATTAAAGTGATTTGATAAAAAAAATTCTAAGCCAGTTGTTTGATGTGATTGCAAATGTTGGAATACGACAGCTGTGGAAACATTTTTCCCACTTCTTAGTGGAAGCAGTGTTGTTTTGCTGGACTTAGTATGACTGCCTGTGTTAGTTGTTAAAATTTGTTGATAATGAAGAACTGCTTGCTGTGTAGGTGTATCTAAAGTGCTAGAGGCTGTGTGCTGTCACTGTAGATTCAGAATACTTGGAAATAGAAGCCAGGTGGTGAGAATTTCATGTTAGATCTCTGAGGATACAGCTTGCAAATCTTGCATCCCTACCTCAGGGTTATTTAAGGATTAACTAAAACCTGGAAATAAAATTTTGTTGGATCTGAAATCAAGTGGCAGGGAAATGAATGCTTAAAATATTCAGTAAATTCTAGGCTGGAATTCTTTTTCAAACTGATGTTTGTACAATAAGCAAGTAAATACTTCATGGCAATTCATCAATCAAAAAGAGAATTAAATTAGGTAATGCAGTGGCTTTAAGAATTACCTCCATCTTCTTTCTCCTAATGAGGAAAACAAAAATAAACAGTTCAGGATAGATTTAGAAAGTATGTGAACTACTTCAGTAGAGTTTGTATTAATGGGGCCACGTATGTTGTCTGATATGTAAAACTGCTTTTGAAGTAAGTGCTGTAGAAGAGTTGGCTATTGATAAATTGAGCTCACTTGTTCTTTAGGTAATTCAATGCCTCCCATGTTGAATATAAAGAATTTAATAAGATAATCTTAAAAGATTATGTTTGAAAGGAAGTATAATTTGCACACAAATACTAAACTTTCCTAAAAGATGTTTAGCGGAGGAAAAAGATACTAGGTATGTGACAGAATAATTTGTACAATACTAATTGGAGGCTTGATTTTGCCAAGCAGATGAAAAGATGATCAGAAAATGTGGAGAAAGTTGGATCTGAGGGACAGCTGTGCTCAGATGTTGGAAGAATCTTCGCAGATGTGGATTTATGAAATCCGGTTTTATGGCAGCAAACCAAAGATGGCATGACTCATACAAATTGAGAGCTGCTTTACTTATTCATCACTTTAACAGTTTTCTTTGACGTGTGCATTAGTTAACAAAGACATGCACTATATCTGGTTGCAGTGAGTTATTGCAGATTTTCCTGAGAAACTGATGCCTATTTTGCTATAGAAATGCAATACAAATGTGGGTTACTTAAATAAATTTTAAATATCTGTAGAATATAAGAAAGGCCTTTATGAGTAGTTACTTTTCATAATGCATTACAAGTATTTTTGCAGTATCAAGCACAAGTTTGGAAAATACTCTACTGGTATGTACTCACACTTTCCATTTGAATATTCAGATAGTCCATGATCATAGAGCTGGTGCATGTTACAGCCAACTTACTAAAAAAATTCTCATTAATTTCATTATGGTCTTTATTCATGCTTTCAGTTACACTGAAAAGTACGTGAAAATAATAAAACCATAGAATGTTGGAAAAACCCTTTAGATCATTGAGTTCAACTGCTAACCTAACACTACCAAGTTCACCCCTAAACCCACTTCCCTGGGCAGCCTGGTTTTATATATATATATATATGTGTATATATATATATTGTGTGTGTGTACAGATGTTATATGAAAGTAAGAGTTCTCTTTACCTGAGCTGATTTAGACTCTCTAAGCTGCCACTTAAATTTGAAGGTGTTTTGGTCTTAGTTTCTTTTATCTGTTTATTTGGGTAGTCAATTCTGCAGGTAAGCTACACATACTATTGCTGTTGGGAGTCAACAACAATACTTAAAATTTTGGTAAGAAAACAACTGAGCACGAAAGGCGCACATCCCCCAAATTTTGAATGGCATGCAATATTGTATCAACTATTGATATCCACAGAGACTTTGTGATAGTAAATGAGTCTTTTTTTACTAATCTTACAAACAGTATTATGTCAATGAAATGAAACTGTTTTTATTGTATTATCTCAATGAAATGAAACTATTTTTATTGGGCACTGGTTAAGTTCCACTAAGCATTTTGGTTGTTTTTCTAGTTCTTGATTTTTCAAATAGTAATTTTTTAATGCTTTGACTGTATTTCTTTGTTCAGAATTACTTGTGTATAATGTGTATACATCTGTGTATAATTTACTGCCACATCTCAATCCTGTTTTATTCAGGACTCTTGTGAAGATTATATTAAGGTTTTACCTCTCAGAATAAGAGCTATATTCACGTGTGTATTCTCAGCGTCAGTGATTAAGATACTCATAAAGAGAAGTAGACCAAAAATATAAATTTTTCTTTTATAGTAATTTGTTCATTTAATGTCTTCAAATAATTCTTTAGTAGAGCCTAAAAATATATAGTCTGTACTTAAATGGTGAGGAAGAAATAGTAAGGTGGAGTCTTATTTATTGTGACAGATTAAGGTTAGAATGAGTTCTTAGAAAATGCTTTTCATCAAATGTATGTTTAATTGAGCTCATGTTCTTAAGACTTAGGATGGAAGTATGCATATAAAATATGATAATACCATCAGAACCACTCAGAAACAACACATGATTTCCAAATAGCTTGGAATCGATTGATTTTTATCCCCTCCACCCTCAGCTTTGAAGTCCCTTTTGCTTGTTTCCTTTAAAAACAATTTTGAAAGTATGAGTCATACCTTAAGCAAATGGTGGAATTCTCTGAAAAATTGAATTTGAGTTTCTTTATCTCTCCACATTAGATTCCTTCTATTCCAGCTTGTGGCAGGTTCAAAGAAGCACAGACATTTTTTGAATGCACGAGAGAATTCCTTCACTAGTACTAGGAAAAATGAATGGCATCTCAGCCATTGCTTCTGAACTTAAAAGCTTGGAGCTATAAATGGAACAGGCACCATTTCAGTTCCCAAGAGCAATTTAGTCTGAGAGTATAGATTCATTCACTTTAACACCTGGGATATTCTCAGGTTATAACTTCTTCTGGAGCTGAAGCGGTTCTTCTGTGCAGCCAGTGGTTGTCCCGGTGAGAGTTCACTTTTTTGTACTCTTTCACATGGATTCCACATAAGCCCCTACTGTGCAATTGTCTGCCAGAAATGTTGCTGTTCCTCTTGTCAGCAGTGAGCTGCTTGCCAACCTTCTTTCTACAGCAGGATCTCATCCTGCTGCCCTTACTGCCTGCTTTCTCCTTAATATGGCTTCTGACTTCATGCTAATCAGTTTCTTCTAATGGGCAGTGGTGCATCTCAGCTGTCTTGTGGCAGAGGATTGATGCAGCGCTTTGTAATGAGTTTCATTAAAGGAAAGAAAAAAGTTGTATCAGTACATACATGCATTTATTAGAGGCTTGCAGCAGACATTTTAAATATAGCTGAGCTTCACAGTTTGATTGTGCATCTAGTTCCTTAGTCTTAGACTGTATTGTATATGTCCAAATCCAACTATCTTCAAACTCTAATATAGTTAGGGTTTACATTTGATTGTGGTGCCAGTAAATTCTGAAAAAAGAACAGCTCCTGTCTTATTTACATGTGCTTGTATTTTAAGTAAAAGCTGAACAGTATGAGTTGCTTCTGTTTCTAAAATTATTACAGTGTTCAAGGTTTAATAAATTACTGTCCTGGCATTTTGCCTCATAGAAACACAGCTTAAGAATAGTATTTTGTAGATTTCTTTTTTTTTTTTTTTAACTAATATTGAACTCAAGACTTTTCTGATCTTCTCTCTGCCCATGCAAAAGGAATAATTCTGTTCTGTTTGTTCTTAACATCTGTAAGGGACTGAACTTGTTATTTCCTAGCAGTACATATGTTTATTAACATATTCTGTTCAAACTTGGGAGCCATAGGAAAAGAAACCTGTAAGAACTGTCAACCTTCAGCCTTACCCAACAGTGTCATCTCCATGTATTAACCTTACTGATGAGAAAATGTTCCTTAATGCCTGGAGCTTCATGAGTACTGAGTAACCAGCCAAAGGAAAGAATAATAGCTAAGCTATGCCTTTTTCTCCAATGAGTCTCTTCCTTTAGCCACTGGTTCTCCCAAAGGAAAATTTAATGTTTAGGAACTTTAAAGTTAGGTAGAATGAGCTGAAGTTGGCCCTGGGATCTGGAAGCTAAGGCTGGAAAGAGCACAAAACTGTCAAATGCATATTAACTTCATAAACTTGATGTCTTTGGGAAACCAGCTATAACCTCTCTCTCTTGCTGTCAAAGCTAATAGGAAGTAGCCAGTTCCTCCACTCTCCCTCAGACTCTGAAATGGCACCTCTGTTCTCTGCTACCAGTAAAGTCTCTAATAGTTTCCCACTAGCCAAAGTGCAGAACTGGGATATACCTTGGACTCTAAAGCTAGCATTCACTTCAAAAATTAAGCTGTGTTCTTTGTAATAATTGCTGTTATTTAGCTCCTATGACTCCTTCTTCCTTCATGACTGTCTGCAGAGCTATAGGCCACCATTCTTGATCCTCTTCTTCACTGATAAAGTCACAGAATAATTTTATTTGCGACATGATTTTAGCTACAATTACTATGCCAAATTGATAATCTGTTTTTCTGTTCCAAACTAAATAATTTTCTGTCAAAGCTAAATGTTTCTCTAACTTACATATTCAGCTGCGAGCTTAACTAGCAAACAATTTGTCTTCTCAAGCTTTTACTTTTATTTTTTATTTCTTGGCTGCTGGTGACCTCAAGCTGACAAATACAAACATCTTCAGAATCAGTGAATCTGGCCATTTATTCTTGCTTCTTGCACAGTATTTCTTCTGTTACTTTTCTTCTCCAGCCACGCGACATTAATCCAGACTTTACCAAATTATTTCGGTTACTGAAATACTTTCCCCTCTGTTTTGTGAAAGTACAAGCTAGTCCAAATCATACCTTTAAAATTCTTTCTTTATTCTGCCTGTTGTTTTCCCTGTGGCTATTTCTTTACCTCTCACAGTGTAAGTTCCTCAAATGCTTCATATTCACAAACCTTTTTTTCTCCAAGTTTCCAAATACTTTAGACTGTGGTCCTCCGTTCACAGCAAGGTGTTGTTTCATTCCTCTGGCTGGTTAATGGGAATAGAAGTTGTTCCTCGCTTAATAAATTTTGAAACAAGTGCTTGTTTGGAAGAACTTGTTTAATGTTCGGTTAACACATTCCCAGCATCATCCTTAGGTTTTTTTTTTTCTGCTCTGTTTTGCCTGTACTCATCCACTCCTCATTTAACATCTCTTTCTTCAATGCTGTATCTTTGGGTTGATTTTTTTTTCCCTTCAGGTACTCAAAACTGCCATGGTTCTGTTACTCTCTCACCCAGGCAGTTCAGTTTGAAGTATGCGCTGAGTTTTTCTAAGCAGAATGTGTTCATCATTTCATAGTCTTTATTGCAAATACATTTTGAAAACTAGATTATGTAATGATTATTTCTTCAAGAAGAAATGCTAATTGGGTAAGAATGTCATATCACAGGCTTTCTTAAATAGTAGATTTAATCATTTAACTAGAAACATTAAGTATTACTCAGAGTATTTGAAAGGTGTTAATCTCCATGTCATACAAGTTGACATGGCTTTATGTCCAATTATTTTCTTTTTGCTGTGGTTGCTATTGAAGCAGAAATGTAAGGCTTGGACAAGAACAGGACGAAGCAGATACCCACAATGGTGGATACTCTGTTCTCCAAAATGGTAAATACAACAGATTTGCAGCTGTTGACAAGCAAGAAATGTGTTTTCTAAGTCAATAGCTGTCATTAGACATAGAGATAACATTGTTGTCTATACTGATAAGTGTAAAGAAAACATAAAGGTGGTTGAGTGCAGCTGTTATTTGTTCCCCACACTGTCACAGTCTAATCCCTGACTGGGGCTGTTAGATAGGTTCCACTCCTGAATATTTTCTTTTAATGAAGGTGAGGTGAAGCATAGCATTCTATAAAGAACATTGAACTTCAGGGGAAAGAAAAAAAAAGACAAGAAACCGAAGAGTTCTGTAAGCACTTCTGTTCTCACTCTCAGTCCTCTTACTGACAGAGAAACTGAGTGGCTGTGTTTATATTTAAAGCACAGTGCTACAGTGCTGTAGCACAGAGTTCTGTCTTTTCATTAATCACATTTTTTTGAAAGTCAACATGCAGAATATTGGCAAAGCTTCCTATCAAGATCTGGACTACAAAGCTGGTAAAGATGTTTGAACATCAGTTCAATTAAGCCTAAAGCAATTAACTGGCTTACCGTCTCCTGTTCTTAGGAATGAACCAGATGCGAACAGACAGCATTGATGTATTTATATAAAACTAGCTTTTGTTCTTGTGCAGTACTTTGATATTCTCAGTAGTTTATAAGCCTCCTGGGGTTCTATTTCCCCTAATCAATTGGCAGAAAGAATTAATATTTTTGGTCATTACAGTACTAATGAAAACAGTTTTAAGAAGTTAGTGTAGAAGTTTCTACATAGGTGGCATTAACAAGAACTTTGCAAGGAACTCTTCTTGTGAATGACAATGTGTGATAGATAATAATTGCTCGCACAAACAAGAACTTTCAGTAGAGATACAGAAGGTACAATGAACAACCCCAGACTAAGAACAACTGATCTGTGGCCAGAGTGTGTAGATTACACAGCAGCACACAAATACTTTGTGTGTATGTTGTCAGACTGCAAGTGTTGAAGGAGTTTAAGTGTGTAGAAATGCTGTACAAAGATCTACATCATAGTAGTTACTAGATGCTGCTAGTTTTGCTTGTGGGATGTACTCTACAAATTAATTGTTGTTCTATGTTTCATCGGAAGTGAAATTTAAGATCTTTAAGGTTTTCTGAGGATACAGCATTGGTGCGCTTTTCCTTAGTCAATCAGTGCTTTTTTTTTCTTTGGCTTCAAGGAATTGAAAGAAGAATTTTTTGTAATCACCAAAGAATTGCAGAGTCTCAAACAAATGGCAAGGAAGGAGACCAGGAGTCCTTATTGAATATGTAGAACAAAGGAAACAGATAAATTAGCAGCCTGTCATACACACTAGATTTTCTTAACTGGATTTCTTTTGTGAACTATTTGCAGAACTGGGAGGTAAATGAATGAACACACCTATTTTTTCCTTTCTGTGCTTTCTTGAACTAAATTCCAGCTTGCCTGACTCAGGAATACTTCCTAACTGACATTTTACAAACTTCTACTTGATGTCATTTTACTCTAGTTAAGTTCCCTTGGTAACCTTCCCAGAATCTTCAAGTGGAACAGCAGCAAGATTAGCAAGACTGAGATCTCACTGAGAGAGCTAAAGATCTTCAGATACTTCAGTGTCAGGGAAATAGCAATATACACATTGTTAGTGGCATGATTTGTGTTACCTTTGTTATATAGGGCCAGTGCCTTGGTTTTGGACAGGTTCTGGGCATTGAATGTGGACAGAAGATAAAATGAATACCAGCTATGTCAACACTTCATATCACTTTGAAGTGAGTTTGAAAAAAAAAAAAAAAATCTTATTTTTCTGATAAACAGCTGTGCAATAAGTAAAAAATACTCATCTAAGTAAAAGTGCAATTTTTTTTTCCCAGAGCTTCAGCTCCTATAAGCTTGAAACCAAAACTATCTTCCATTCATTAACATCTGTTTAATATTTTGTTGCTTAGTGTTACCAAAAAACCCCATAGTTTTCACTCTACTGTGTATTTTTAGAATGTTTACCATTGTTTAATTAGGTTTTCTTTCATCAGTGAAAAAGCTAAAAACTTCAATAATGTGTTGTACTTAGGCCATAGCACATATCTCTCCCTCTAATTAAAAGCCACTATTATTATTCAGACTATTAAGCAGCTAATACTATTTAAACCAAGCAAAACTATTTGCTGGTTATAAAATATCTTAAATTTTTCTACAAGAATGTAACAGTTTTAACTGTAAGTTCATGATGCTTCAGTAGGTAATAACACAAACACTTGCAGGAATAACATAAGGATTTAGGCTATTAGTTTTAGACAACACCAGAGAATTTGTATTGCTACTACTTGAAAGTGCTCTAAAATTACTGAGTAGACCACTGAGACTTTGAAGTTTTCCGAGCTGTTTACATTCAATTTCAATTCAATTGATGCTGTTTTGAGTAAGTTTTTGGACTGGATGATATCCAGAGGTCCCTTCTGGTCTCAGTGGTGCTGATTCTGTGTCATCATAAAAGCGAGCAACAGCCAAGGGAAGATAGTATGCTAGTGAGTTCCTTCGGTCTGCAGCCTCAGTGTAGTTAGGGGATGGAGATCCATGTGGCAGCAAAGATGCATGAGTTCTTGAGCTCTTGATGTGTTAGAAACCACAGAAGCACTTGAGAATGGTCACGTAGGAATTAGGGCTTTTTTCCCCCAAAAGATGGCAGGATCAATAGTCCAAATGAAGTGCATCTACACCAATGGATGCAGCATGGGCAACAAACAGGAGGAGCTGGAAGCCATTGTGCAGCAGGACCAAAGCACAGGATACAGTTTCCATCCTGCACTTGGGTCATGACAACAGGCATCCTGGCTTGTATCAGGAATAGTGCGGGCAGCAGAACTAGGGCAGTGATCGTCCCTGTGTACTTGGCACTTGTGAGACCGCACCTCACCAACTGCTGAACTGTGTTCAGTTTTGGGCCCCTCTCTGCAAGAAAGACATTGAGGTGCTGGAGTATGTTGAAAGAAGGACAATACAGCTGGTAAAGGGTCTGGAGCACAAGTCTTATGAGGAGAGTGGCTCAAGGAACTGGGGTTGTTTAGCCTGGAGAAAAGGAGGCTTCGGGGGCAGTGTAGTTAGGGGATGGAGATCCATGTGGCAGCAAAGATGCATGAGTTCTTGAGCTCTTGATGTGTTAGAAACCACAGAAGCACTTGAGAATGGTCACGTAGGAATTAGGGCTTTTTTCCCCCAAAAGATGGCAGGATCAATAGTCCAAATGAAGTGCATCTACACCAATGGATGCAGCATGGGCAACAAACAGGAGGAGCTGGAAGCCATTGTGCAGCAGGACCAAAGCACAGGATACAGTTTCCATCCTGCACTTGGGTCATGACAACAGGCATCCTGGCTTGTATCAGGAATAGTGCGGGCAGCAGAACTAGGGCAGTGATCGTCCCTGTGTACTTGGCACTTGTGAGACCGCACCTCACCAACTGCTGAACTGTGTTCAGTTTTGGGCCCCTCTCTGCAAGAAAGACATTGAGGTGCTGGAGTATGTTGAAAGAAGGACAATACAGCTGGTAAAGGGTCTGGAGCACAAGTCTTATGAGGAGAGTGGCTCAAGGAACTGGGGTTGTTTAGCCTGGAGAAAAGGAGGCTTCGGGGGGACCTTATCACTCTCTACAACTATGTGAAAGAAGGTAGTCTTCTCCCAGTTAGCAAGTGATAGGATAAGAGGAAATAGCTTCAGTTTGCACAAGGGGAGATTTATGGTTTATGTTAGGAAAAATTTCTTCACTGAAAGAGATGACAAACTTTGGAACAGGCTGCCCAGGAAAGTGTTTGGATCCCTGTTCCTGGATGTATTTAAAAGGCATGTAGATGTGGCGCTTAGGAACATGGTTTTAGTGGTGGACTTGGTTGTGTTAGGTTAATAGTTGGACTTGACGATCTTAAAGGTCTTTTCCAGCCTAAACGATTCTATGATTCTATTTGAAGGCTGCTCTAGAAATTTACTGTAAGGCAAGTAGGATTTGGCGTAGGAGGAGTCTGTTTCTACACTTCTTTGTGAATCTCTTTGGAGAAGGAGGGTAGGTGATTTACAGTGCCTTAGTTTATTAGTATACCATCCTTGAGGCAAACTCTTAGACTGGCTTTTATTATTGAAACTATTCTTAAAAAATGACCAACTAACCAAAGAAAAATGAAGTAGATATGAGCTGGACACTGAGCCAGCTCTAAGCTAAAAGCTTTGTGATTGACACTTTTGATTATCCCTACATCACAGAATCTGAGGTAATACAAGCTGGCTGCACAGAGTTGCTTCTATCTGCTAAAACAAAGTCCTAAAGTGACAAAAAGTTTTATAAAATTACAAATGTTGTCTTCCTGCCCTTACATCGTGCCTATGGAGTATAGCTCAGTTAGCATAACAGCAGTAACATTATTTTATTCTGGACCCATCTTCTTTCCCTTAAACACAGCCTTGTTTCGTAGTCATCACATTATAGCTAACCTGATTCAGACTGACTGCTCATGGAGAAGAAATGTTTACTCTGAAAAATGCTGCTTATGTAAGTAAAAATCTTACAAAAGTTAGTAAGTGCTTTCTGTGAATTAGGTCCAGTGTACTGGGTTAACTACAGAGGTTATTTAAGACTTTCTCTTTAAGTTTATAGTTTACTTTACTACCTAGATGTTATTTCACAAAATTCTTGGTAAATATAAGTTCCTTGGGAAACTAGTATTATGCAAGTGTTGCAAGTTTTTAGAAATACTTTCTAGTGGAGGCTTATAAATAAAAGAATGGAAGTTTTCACCTTTTAAAGTATAAGGGAAAATCTTATGAATGTATAACTGTCAAGAATTAGCACATAGTTATTTTCTCCAAGGGAAGCATAAAAAAAGATATGTCTGGTGTCAAGATGATGGACTGTTCCGTTGCTTGCCCCTATCTGATCAGAATAATGTGTATGACTATTTAGAATGTAATTAACTTTCTTTGCTGATGTGTTATATGAGTGCAGCTGCTTAGGTGTTTTGTGCATTTTTTTCTTTAAAAACCACCGAACTTCAGATCTTAGAGTTACCCAGCATGTGCTTTTGGCCACAGTTAGTTATCTATTGGTACACAGTTAAAGTAATTTTAAAAAAGGAGTATGTTGTCTTTGCTTTTAAAACTGTTAATCTAACTGTAATTCAACTTACTTATACTGGACTATAACTTTTCTTAAAATGACCATGGGTACTAGCATCTGAAAACTTCATTGCATTCTTTTGTGGTGTGACGAAAAAAAAAAAGCCCCAAAGAGTTGGTGAGGGAATAGTATTTCTGTTCTTTGTTAAGTAAAATGATCAGAATTAGAGATCTATGTGTGGTTCACTTGTTTGTTTTTCCTGATGTAAGCATACTGTTTGTCTATGTTACTGAAGGGGAAGAGGCAGGTAATTCAGAGAATTTCTTTTCAGGCCACGAAGATTCTCTTGCATTAGCCTTTTCTAAGTGTGTCCTTATATTTGGGATGAAGAGCATGGGTGAAAATGCCAAGAGGTGTCACCCCTTGACCTCCAGTATTGTGTACATCTGCTTCTAGTGCTTTTGCTACTTGGCTAGCAGTGGTTACTTTAATTGTTCACAAGAAGAGTGCATCCAAGGCTATTGTCTTCTCTAGGACTCACAAGAAGCCTCTATAACAACATCTAAGAGCACTGCAGATTTTAAAAACAACAGCAAAAAAGAGGCAGCATAAATGTATTAATCTGTACATTTATGTATGTGAACTATAATTTGTAAAAGTAGAATTGCACTGTAGCTTTTTGCATCTGAAACCTATACCATTCTAAGAATACACTAATGTTATTTAATTTTTATGAAATCTCTCCATTTACAATGATTTTGTCCAAACTTATGAAAAGTAGAATATGTCTTTTGAGTTTAAACAGCTATTTTGACTCTGTTTTGAAAAGCTCTTTGAAATACATCTTTGGAAAATGGTGTTTAACCCAGACTCCTACATGTCCAAAGAGTGTTCAGTATTTGTATTTCAGATGTTCCATCATCTTTTTCAGATGTGAACATGGTGTTTTGAATCTTCAAATTGGCATTAGAATTCTTCTAAAGAAATTGAAAAAGAAAGTGGAAAATTTATAATCTCATACGTAAATATTGTTGTCTTGCTGTCTTTCAGATGACAATATAATCTGGAAGAAATTAGATGTCGTTTATTTTTTTAAAATGTGTTTTGGTAAGTGACATTTAATAATAATTCACAAAGAGAACATTTGCTGAAGATGGCCTGTTCAGTTTCTGTCACTTTTGTATCTACCTTTAAGTCTGTTTCATGCATAGTTTCTTCTTGTTGGACAATGTACAGAGTGCATGTGTTAAGCTTGCGTTATACCTACATAGAAGATAATAAATAAACCAACACCACAGTACCTGCTACTTTGTAGTGCTGAAAAACAGTAACATAACTGACAAGAAAGCATTGCTCATTCTATTCTAAATCATTCATTTTGAGATTTTTAAAAAGGAATTTCTGTGCTTATTCGCTTATTATGACAAGCATAAACTATTTACAGGTTTAACTTTTATTAATAATATCACCCTTCCAAACTTTGGCAGAACACACTGCTTCATACTGCATCATCTGCTTGCACAGTACACACACAGTTGGCACACAAATGTGCAATTCGTACGACTAAGATGAAAGGCACTGTGAAACTCAGTGGGGAAATGTTATAAATATTAAATGCATGTGTATATTGAACTACATAGGAATCCTTCAGATAACTCGTTTAAAGGAACTAAACCATGATAAAGGCTTTCCTTCCTCAACTACATCATCTTCAGTACAAAATCTGTGCTAATCCCTTTTGTTATAAGCGCAGCAACTGCTGTATCCTAGTGAAGTAACAGCTGGGTTACATACTAGCCTTTGAATCTGTGATAATTTTCATAGGCAAATCAAACAGTGATTAAATCACTGGTAACACCCCCACACCCCTCAAACTACTGATATAAATGCAAATTGATTGTGTCTTTTAAGAATTTAATTTTGCATTCTCAAGGCTAATCTTCTATAAAAAAATGTGATGATATTCTTAATTGGCTTAATTGGTGTGGCTTCAAAGTAGTGAAGAGACTCTAGAGACAAAACAAAAGGAAATACTATAAATATCTAAAGATTTGTCACAACACTCAGAATGCTCCCAATGACCTCATCTTTCTTTGTCACTGAGATGATGGAATTAGTATGCAAATCACATTAAATCAAAATGCCTTCGTGTGTGTTTCTCAAAAGTCAAAGAGAGATTTCTGATTCTCTTAAATACCAGTGCCTCTTTCTTGTTTAGGTCAGGTACTGCTCTGCTCTGATCTTTGACTGAACTCTGGCTCCATCTGGGTTTGTAAAAAGTCACTCTTGGGGAACCATTTGACCATAAAAAAGAAAGCAAATCAGACAACTGGAGGAGGAAGGTTTTTCAATTGTGATGCTCTGCTGTTGAGGCCTGTCTTTGGAAAGAATGCTTTGTGTGGGTGTGAATGGTTTTCTAGAGCTTTCCGTTGTGCAAGGGAAAGAAAGAAGGAAGGAATGAGAAAGGGCTGGACATCAGGGTTTGTCTGTTGTGAATCCCTCCTCTGGGTTTTGATGAGCACTTTGTTTTTATCCTGTGTCACCAACAAATCTGTGAGAGGAGCAAAGTAACCGTTTATAAAAATCATAAACAGTTTTGTATGTGGGGTGTCCTTCATCTCCTTTAAGACAATACCTTTTCTTCTCCTTTGGTGGTTTTAGATGCATTAGCAATAACATAACAACATTGTGGTGAAGGGCCTAGAGCACAAGTCTCAGCAGCTGAGGAAACTGGAGTTGTTTAGTCTGGAGAAGAGAAGACTCGGGGGGACCTTACTGCTCTCTACAACTACCTGACAGGAGAGTGGAGCCAGGAGGTGGCTGGTCTCTTCTCTCAAGTTAGAAGTGGCTGGACAAGTGGTAACAGCCTCAAGCTGTGCCAGGGGAGGTTTAGACTGGATATTAGGAACAATTTCTTCACCAAAGGGGTGGTCAGGCATTGGAACAGGCTGCCCAGGGCAGTGCTGGAATCACCGTCCCTGTATGTGTTCAGAAGCCATGTAGAGGAGGCCCTCTGTGATATGATTTAGTGGTGGACTTGGCAGTCCTGGGGGAACATTTGGTCTTTTCCAATGTAATTGATTCTACGATTAAGTAATTTCAAGACCACTGAGGTGCCCCCGGGCTGATTTTAATTTTAAAGGAGCACAGCTTTGCAACTTCAAGGCAGTGTAAATAGGCAGCACTATCCACCTGCTCTGGGATCCTCTGTGAGCTGCTGGTGGCTGGGGCACTTCCTCCTGCCTCCAGGTGGTCTGGCCTGGGTGTTCACAGTGCTGTTCCTCACACCTTTTTTCCTTATTCCTCTTTGGTCTTCTGGCACTTTTTTTCCCTTCCTGAACTGCCCTTTTTTTGAGGTGCATACCCATGGCTCGGCCGTGCCCTGTGGTGGGGCAGCTGGAGCCGGCTGGCACTGGCTGTGCCCGGCATTTCCAGAGTAGCCGCCCCTGCAGCACCCACTGCAGGCACGCAAAGCAGAGGTCATCTTGCAGCAGCTGGACCGTCAGCTCCTATTGTATTCAGTGATTCTTTTCAAGGAACAAGCGCTGAAAAAGGAATCAGCCATTTCAGTCATAGAAAGAAATGACAGACTGGGAATGATGGTGTTGCCTGTGGAAGGTGAGGTACCCATACTCTCCACTTGCTCAGCCATGCTCCTGTGAAAGATGTAAAAACAAAAGGCATAGTGTTTCTACTTCTTTAGTGCAAATGCATTATGAATTATTCCACTTGAATCTGGGTTCACCAAAACCTCGGAAAGGTTGAAAAGCACTTGTGTGCTTCAATACCTGTGTAATTTCTTTACACTGACAGCGTTGGTGCCTATAACTGGAGTTTCACAAACCTCCCCTCCTTCAGGACCATTAATGGCTTATCATTTCTTTTTTCATATTCTGAAAGCTTTCCTAACTTTTTGTACTTAGACTTGTAGAAACAAACATGCAATCTTTTAAGGATTCTGCCTTTGCTCTCATATTTATGTACACCTTGAGATGTTTGAAAGGGAGCGCCTTGTCTGTTTACTAATTAGTCACAAAACCCCCCAGATACGTTATTTTAATGCAGCAAGAATTTCTACCATGTTGGTAGCTTAGCAAAGGACTAAATGTCCTAACATTCCTATTGTCTTGCTTCTTGGTGTTTAAAAGTATAGGAATATATGCTGTGCATGGAGGTAGGCTACAGTAATATTAAGTATATAAGAAGAAATGCTCAAAAGTCAAGGTACTGATAAGTTGCCCACACAGTTTGAATAGATGCATTATTATAGGGCCTGCTGTTACAAGCAAACATGCGCTTTTTCTCACAGCAACCTGGCTCTTTCAGAGCATAGCACATGGAGACCACGTGGAGTAATTCAAGGTCTTGCATGCATAGATTTAGGATTTAGTCAGGATGTATAATGTGGCTCCAAAAAGAAATACATTCATATACGATCTTTAAAACAGGTATGTTCTTTTGCCTTAACTGATGCTAAAGCAATTATCTTTGGATTTTGGAAATACTATGTTCTTGGACAGAAGCTAAGCAGTAGCTATCCTCGTGTTTC
The DNA here is from genome assembly GCF_000696875.1 of Nestor notabilis. Lineage (NCBI taxonomy): Eukaryota > Metazoa > Chordata > Aves > Psittaciformes > Psittacidae > Nestor > Nestor notabilis. The sequence continues at coordinate 174,415 of NW_009917401.1, read as the reverse complement.
AGTTCTTACAGGTAAAGTGGGTTTAAAGTATTGCTATATTTCAGTTATTATAATTAGTATTATAATAGATATTATAAAATACATTATTTATTTCTTGATGCTCTATATAACCATGTGTACACAATGTATGTAACCAAACCCTGTCTATGGTGAATAAACTGTGTCTGTATAGATCTGAATGTGTATGTAAATGAGAACAGTCAATTTTCAAAGGTAATTGTAAGAATAGACAGATGACAGGGTATTGCCACTAGCTTACACTGAAAGTCTTTTTATCACTTTGTGTCTTGGACTAAACTCCTATTCGTTTCAGTCTTGTTTGCATAGAAAATGCAATTGTACTAGTAAAATACTCGCTACTGTGTAAATGTAGTGGCTGTGGGAATTCCAAGAAGTGGTTTTATTAGTATGTTTCTATTTTCATATCTGTAGCAAGGTGTTCTCTGTTACCATCTGTTCTTTAGAGAGCTTGACATTGAAATGTGTACTATACATCAAATTACAAATGACACTGTGCTTTGGATTTTGTTTAGTAGATTATGAAAGGACTGATAACTAGTTATAGCCCTCTCTCACTGAATCCACTTTTACTTTTGATATTTTTCCTGCGAATACTAAATTGAAGATCAAAGCTGATAGTTTTATGATAGAAGAAAAAATGCATTCTGAGTGTTTTAGGTGAGTTAGTGATATACAGGCAGTGAAAAGCCATTAAAATTCAGAATTAGAAACAAATGAAAGAAACTAGTAACTAGCTTGGATAAAACCGATAGTTCAAATGCATTGCTAGCACTCTGTACAATGGCTGTTTATTGAGGACACAATTTTGAATAGGAGTGTGTGTTTTTGCTGCATCATTTTTTCCTGACAGTAATCACTGACTGAGCTTTCTGCCTCTACAATAGCACATACGTCATCAAAGTGATTGATTTGGCACAGATAAGGATGTGAAAATTACTGGCAGTATAGAAAAGGTAGCATGAGAAAAAAAAGTATCTGGTTTTGGAAAACTTCTAAATAGAAAAAATAATAGAAGAACAGAAATGGTCTCCATCAGTGGTAGTGCTACTGTGTAGCTGATTCTTTGTACACTGAACGTTTTCACCTCTTAATTTAACTATCTGCTAAATCAGCTTCCTGATAGGTGGTTTTTCATGGTTTGGAAATCTTGGAATAAAGTCAGAAGAGAAATACCATTTTTCCATTGATATCAATGGTACTACGATGCCTACAGCCGCGAGGTTGACAACCTTATTATTCTTTCAAAGCTCTAGAGTACCTGCAGTCACCTTGTGAGACACTAGGAGGAAGGTAGGGTGTCCTGGGTCCATCTGTCTGGTAGTGGAAGAGGTAGCATTCAGATTCCTTAAAATTTGGATGGTGTTTGCTTGGAAAAATCATTAAAAAGGATTTGTAATAGTCAGGTTTTCTTATGCAGGATTGCTAACAGAGTTTGTTGTCCTGCTGCAGTATTTCACTTCTTTTGTTAAGACACCGTTGCTGAAAAAAAGTTGCGAATGATCATTGGCACATTAGAGTGATTGTAACTGGTTGAAGTTTGGAATTCCCTAATGCAATTTTACCATTACAAACCACAAGTAAACTGTAATAAAATACTCTCTTTCCCATCTCTGTAATTCTGAACTAAACTGAGGGAAACATACTTTGTGAGTTTGTAAAGTGTATAAGGCTGGATGTGGTTCTGGGCAGTCTGATCTAGTTGAACATTGCAGGGGGGTTGGACTAGATGATCTTTGAAGGTCCCTTTCAACCCAAGCTATTCTATGATTCTATTTTTAATGCAGTAGAATTGAAAATTTTAAAAAGCAAAATTAAAGCTGAATTTCTAAAGAAGAAACCCTTTTTCAATGGAAGGAATAGGAAATTGGAGAGCAGGTTCTCAGCTCTACTTAAGCTAACTACTAGCTCCTAGATCAGAGTTAAAATTTTCATTGAGATCCAAGCTTATGAAAACTGACTGCCTGGTAACTACATTCTGATCTTAGGAATGAGTTTCTTTGAGATTATGTGTCATGATGCATATTTATATTACACTAGAAAAATATTAAATAGTAAAATTTCTTAAATGTTTGTGTGAGCTTGACTTTAAAATACCATACACATATACTGGTTTAGTCTTTTGGTATGATAATATTAAAAGAGATGATCTTTCTGTATCTGAGCACAAACTATCTGAAAATGGGTATATATTTGCAGTTTTTGTGAAATGTGCTAAATGCATGATTTTTTGTCCAGCTGTAACAACTTGCCATTTCTTCTCCCTTTCCTTTTGGCTTCTTCTTTTTTTAAAGATAGTTTCTTTAATAAGTTGGATAGAAAACCTGGTGGCAGTTGTGGAAGAAGTGAGTAGCAATTATATCTTCAACTATTTATAAAGCCTGAATTAACAGAAAGAAAATGGAAAACTTCTAGCTTTAGGCCTGAGAGGATCCATCACCAGTACTACTATGTAGTCCCTATCCCTGCAATTTGTCCTCCCAGGTATATCAGTGCAGTTCTCCCTTAGGGTGTGCTGAAGTCTAGTTTCACAATCAGCATAGTCTGGACACACCTCTCAGACACTGTTTTTCAAAATTCTTTGTATTTAGGGAACAGAGAGCCCTACACTAATTAGCACACATAAAAAAAAAAAAAATCACTAGAAGTTTTTATTAATAAGTTTTAGAAGTTTAATATTTTAATTAGGCAATTTTTTTTTTCCTCTTATTCTGAAGCAGTATGTGCTGCACTGTGAGATTCTACAATGGTCATTAGGTGGCTCATCACCTGTCAATAATAGCTTTTTTTTTTCCCCAGACAAAAGTGCAAAAATCAGTCAATGTAACTACAAAATCATAAATAATTGAGCTGGAATAGACCTTGACCATGTGTCTACCCATAGATAACTGAATCCCAGGATGCTGCTTGGAAGATATTTATGTGTAGTTTACAAACAAATTATTGTATTTGGTTTGAAGATGTCAGTTACAGTCTATACTGAGCAACGGATGACATGGCAGACACTTGTTATGTGGGAGCTTGGCAATGTCATGGCCTGAATTCTGAATGGCAGAGCTGAGTTATGTTTGCAGCTAGAAGACAGATAGGGTAATGTGATATGGAAAGGAGAGTAGCTTATATCTGAGATGGAAAAGCAGAGAGGGACAGGGAGAAAAAAGTTGCTGAAGTTGGTGCTTAGTCAGATAGTGGCATGCTTTTGAATAGGCACTATTGAGAAGACTAGATATAAATGGTATCAGAGTTGTATTGCATTGGGCAAGACAAGAAATTCTGTACATATCAAATAAACCATAGATGTGAAATATAAAATCAAAAACTTGCAAGAATTGCTAGATATGCTAGGAATTGATCATCTCATTTAACTTCCTAACTGAGGAATCATTCCTGTATTGCTGTCACTCTTTTGTAATTGCTTGGTTCATTTACACTTAATTGATTAAAATAGTTGTTTATGAACCCAAATGAAATTCAATAAGAAATTTGCATAGCATTGGGTGAGAGGCTTTGTTGCCACATTTCCAAGTATGAAAGAATTTATGAATTTTGTAAGCCCTTAAATTCTCTGGGAATAATTCTTTATTATGACTGAAATAAAAATGAATTCTACAGTAATGTGCTGCAGTATAAACAAACCATTTCTTGGTGGGTTTTATTTTATACTTTACACTGTTATTTAACAATGTCAGTTGTTCATATAGCTTACCTAATATGCTGAAGGTTGAGCCTCAAAATAAGAGCTATGAGCTTTCTACCTGATAGCATACAGGCATAATATATGTATAGAGAGCAATTATTGCAATATATGCAGAAAAATCCCAGAGTCAAATTTGGAGACTGAAATAGTAGAAAAATTAAGCAGCAGTTACTCAGGGAGGTAAAGAGGAGTTTCACCATATTGCAGCTTTAAACAACAGTAAAGGAAGTCTCAGAGAGTGAACAGAAAGTAATAAAGTACAAATAATTTTGGTGGATTTCATAGAAAGCTTCCTCTTGTAGTTTTCAGACAAACTATTCAAGGGCATAGTTTTGTTCTTCAGATACTGTTTTACAAATAGAATTTTAGCATGGAACGTCATGTCGATGTCAGAATTGATATAAACAAACAAGAAAATGAAATGAGAAATAGGCAAATGAAAAACAAGCAAAGAAGAATGGCATTAAGTTCTGGGATTGGCTTCAATATAAAATATAAAGCAGACTAATTCTTTCAAGCTAGGCTTTGATGTATAATAAGAATGCTCAATTTTCACCTAGAAAATAATTTCCCTTTAATGAGAAATTCCTTCAAATGCCATTTATTTCACATTGTCTACTGTAGTGAGCTGGTCTTCAGCTTGATGTGGAACAGGAATGGAACAACGGCCATGGGCAGTTGAACTTCTTATTAGGCTATCAGCATCTTATTACAGCTGAAATCATCTTCATTAGCCCTGAAAAGAGATTGTAATGGCTCAATCACAGCAACACTGCAACCAGAATTCACTAGTAAATGCACTGTAGTTTCATAACTTTGCCCATAAATCCATGATCTATTAATGATTAAACTACTGAACATTTGATAGCCTGCAGTGCTTTGTTCCTGAAAATTAGGATGGCAGTTAGAATCAATTCCAACTTGAGTTTTGGTTTTTGTTTTGTTTTTTTTTTTAAATGTGATATTTGCATGTATGTCTTGTGAAAGGGATTATTAAATTTAAAAAAGTCCTTTTGGCACTTGAGCTGTTGAGGCTGATACTGAAGATACCTCTTGACCAGTTAGGCATGGAGGAATGATAAAAAACATAAATAGCAAAGATGATTTCTACATTTTACTTTATTCTGTATCTTTTAATTTATAGCAGAACTTTTAGAATGTAAATTGATTGTCTAGGTCTTTGCAGTCCATGTGTCCTAGGCCCAACAATTAGAGTTTGCTTCAACATATGATGTAAGCTAGTGGACACGGGTATTGACACCACAATAAAGAAAAGATGGTTGACTTGCTTACAGTCTATACTTGTGAAGTTAGAATTAAATTTATTGGAGGGTGTGTGTATTTATTTATTGCTTATAATAATATTACATTGCTACAATATGCATTGTTATATTAATATAATATATATTGCTATAATATTTATTATTTTTTGTATTTATTTATTATTTTCATGATCTTGGTAAAGGTCATGAAAAACCATTAGTGGCACAGCTATATTGTCCTTTGTAGGTGAATGTGAGTTGTGCCCACACTGCCTGGGAGCTGCACACAGAGCATAGACCTAATCATGTCTTGAGAAAGCTGTGAGTCTGGCTCTGTCATTTAGTTGCCTTCGTGCTCATGTTGCTACTTGGTTTCTCCTTAGTCCAGAGCACAGAGAGGGCCTGCTTGTATTTTCATGTGTAAATTTCCATAGGTACATCCTTTCTCTTCAGTGGCCTATATGTAAAATCAATATGTCATTTCTCCATAATAGGTTACTGTGAGGAAAGAGAAAGTCCATGTTATGAGGTCATCAGGAATTCTGATGTTTGCCCTGCAGAGAGAGAGAATATGCGAGTTAAATAATATTGCTGAAGTATATGTTAGGCCCAAGAACTGTAGCAGATAGTATCTTTACTAATAGATTATACTGCTTCTCAGAATGCTGTCCCTTTCATACGTTGTCCCCTCACATTTTCAGTCTTGAAATTAAATATGTGTGACCTTTGACCCAAAGAGGCTGAGGGAAAAGGGAATTTTTTTCTTGTCTTGGGGAAACTTTTTCTGAAGAAAAAAGTTCAAACTGATGAGTTATAGATGAGTACAAAGTCAGCAGTGAAAAATAAATACATCAGTGCACTGATGAAGTCTATTGTATAGCTAAGACATCAATGCATGAAATAAAATAGCAGCCTGAATGGATCTTTTCAGATATCATCTGGCTGGTTTTTAGTGTTCAATCAGATTGCCCTTTTATGCTACTCTTTTATTTTCTCCTTTTTTTTTTTAAGTTTCACCATTATACTTGAGTTTTGAGACTACATAGATATGTTTTTATAGTTTATATATGGGATCATATTGGCTTTGGATTCTTGCTGCTTATTTGGGTCAAAAAATAATATTTCTACCACAAAGACTATCTGATTTAGTCAAAGCATTTTAAAATACTGAATAGATGAGTATTGTTAAAAAGTCAGTGCAGTATCTTAAAAGCTATATACCTTATGTTTGTATATGAAGTATTTTCTTGCTGACTACTGTAACAGAATAATCTGAGTAAATATTCCATTCTGTACATGAAAATATAATTAAAATAATTCATTAGATACTGAAAAGTGAAAAGTTTTCACCTGGTAGTTGCTTGAAAGCCTTCATTTCATCAGTAGGGAAACCAACTAGATAAGTGCTGATCACCTTGATCATGCCAGTAAGACCTTGGAAGATGAAGGAACTCATTATTTTGCAGGATTTTGAGCCCACCTTTCATAAAAGCTGTTATCCAGAGAAAAATAAGCTTATATTCAGACATTTTTAATCCCTGAACTCTCATTTTATTGCCATTCCTCAATGTGTACAGATACTTCATTCAGAAGTACCTGCTAACAAGAAAGGGTATTGTATGTGATGCTTAAATAGGTGTCATTCAGCTTCTTGAGCCACCAGAAAAGATTGAATAGCAAAGCTAGTTGTATACAGTATCTTTCTACTTCTCTATAAAATATAACAAGGCAGTTGCAGTTTGGGAATGAATGATTTTGTCATTTTATGGGGGAAAAAAAATGGGGTGATAAAATTTTTACATTTGTCGTTGAGTCCTAGGCTACTTATATATCTTCATGCTGAGGCATCAAGTAATCATGGGATTGCTGTCAAGTAGTAGCCTAATGACATGCCTGGTGAAATCACAGAACATTTGAGGCAGGAAGAGACCTCTGGAGATCAGCTTGCTCAACTACACTGCTTTAAGCAGGGAAGAAACAAGCTTAACTAAAGCAGGTTGCTCAGGATTGTGCTCAGTCAGGTTTTGAGTATCTCCAAGGTTGGAGACTTTACAAGCTCCCCGAGCAACCTGTTGCAGCATTCTATTGCCCTTACATTAAAAATTAAAGTATTTTCTTTTTTCTGGGATACTTTTCCTATAATGACTGAGGCAAAGAAAACATGGAGTATCTCAGGTTCTTCTACGGCCTTTGCCACAAAGTCCCTTTCTTCAGCAGCAGGACCCTTACATTTTGCCTAGTCTTCCTTTTGGTGCTGATACACCTGTAGAAGTCCTTTTTGCCAAGGCTGCCCCCAACCATTTTTTTTCTTGAGAGGACCTGAGGTTT
>NW_009917401.1:131321-167079 GCF_000696875.1 Nestor notabilis | reverse complement strand
GCTTGTCGATCATCTCTGTCAGGAAGTTGCCATCAATGCACTCCAGGAACCTCCTGGATTGTTTATGCCCTGCTGTGTTGCACTTCTGGCAGGTATCAGGATGGTTAAAGCCCCCATGAACACCAGGGCCTGTGAACGTGAGGCTTCGTCCAGCTGTCTGAAGAAGGCATTTTCTGCTTTCTGATTACATGGTTTGTAGCAGACACACTGTATCATCACTCACATTGGACTACCCACTAATCCTGTTTTTCACTAGCTCCACATCCATCTAGAGTAGAGCTCCACACATTCCCACTGTTCTTCCACATAACAGGCAACACTTCCTCCTTCCCTTCCAGCCCGTCCTTCCCAAAGAGCTCCTATAAACCCATTGTAGTACTTTCACTGTGTGAGCTATAAACGGAGAGACCACCTGGTCTCTAACATCCCGAAAAGTTGTAGCCCTGCAACTAACTGCAAGCAGGTCTTTCATTCCTCCTGCTTGTTCCTCTTGCTGCGTGCACTGATGTACAGGCACTTCAGAGAGGCACCCAGCCATGGCAACTTCCCAGGAAAGGTAAGAGAGGTTTCCCCACAGTGCTGTCCTATAGGCACACCCATATTTATGTGCATACACTTGAAGTGGGCTGCCTTCAGTCCTGTGCTGTTGATCACAAGGACCTTTGTGTCTAATAAACCCCATATACCTTTTGTTTGCCAACCTTGTCTGTCACTTCCTCACTTGATTTTTGCTCATCCTTTCTGTCTCCTATTGGTCTTAGTTTAAAGCAAAGATGCTTTTTCCCAATTTTCTCAGAAATAAAAAAATAATTAAATTGCTATGTCTGGAAAAAAATTTGAACAATGGATTTTAAACTAAAACATGTTAGTTTTAGTCATTTAAAATGGAATTACTGGATAAAGATTTAAATAAAATGATACAGTTTGAAAATAGTATTATTTAAAATAGCTTTTGAAGATAAAGCAATAATCTAGTTCTCAGAGATTTTGATGGGCATGAAGGAAGGATGAGAAGCAAATACTAAACCCATGGGTTTGTGTCTGTGCACTTCTGCATGTCAGCATGTACAGCTCTGTAGGTTCATTTAAAAAAATATTTCTGATTTTTTTGTTGATTCACTTCATTATGATTTGAATTCAGCATAAAGCCAGTACCTCATTTTCTTCCTTCTTTCATTTATGAGCTGTTCTCAGTCACGTGCACAAAAGACACAATATATGTAGCAGTCCTCTGTCATGCATCATCCTAACAGAGGCACTAAATGGTTATCAGGGTTCTCAGAAGCGAACAGTCCCACCCAGCCAACCTTTTTGCAGTGAAGTCTTGAAGATACCAAGGATGAGGTAGCATGACCTAAATGTAAATAATGTGTTTAAAATAGTATACTGTTGTTTATGCATCTTTAAAAACTGTGACTGAGGTTCTTTCAACAGCAATGAATGCTGTGCTTTTCTACCAGTGTAGCTAACGTAGAGCTCAGTTAAATTTTAAGTCTCCCATGTGCTGCAGAAACTTGAGCACCTATCAATTTTACTTAGCTAAATTTGTGTCTCACAACTAATTTGTGTATAAATTTCTTCCCTTGTCTTAAGCCTTTTGCCTAATGTAACTTCATTTGATGTCTTTATGTCATGTGTCATCTAGACCAATCCCTCTTCTGTGGACATCTTCCATTAAATCAAAGCCCTGCCTATGTCTTTCACATCTGTCTTCTCTCCATTTGGTCACCTTGATTCTGATGTTTTCAATCCAGATGTTAACCTTCTTCCTGCATAGACCCGATTCCATAACTTCACTTATTCTTGCTCTCCCTTCACTTTTTCTTCACTACGTCTTCTCTAGCTGTAAATATTAATTCTTTCTGTCTTCTCTAGAGTTAGAAAAGGGAATGCTACTGTTGATTTCCCTTCTAGCAGTTAAATTAAAAGATCTAGAGAAGTTGAACCTTTTAAGTGCTGTTAGGTTTGTAGTCAATGTAACAGAACTACTGTGAAAGTTTTGAGTCTATAAGCCTTGCTGTATGTTTGAAGTTCTGAAGTAAATTTCACATTAAACACCTATTATTTGTATTAATTTGATTTTTAGTGCTGGAGTCAGCACTTTGACAATTCCTGAGGTGACATCAGGTGAGAATTAGTGAAGTTGAGAATTAATTATTGCTTTACATATGTGCTTGGCAAAGATGCAAAAGAAAATGCAGCAAAAGCAGCTTGATGTACTGCTTCAGAGCAGGAGCCCTTGGGGTGCTGTGCTGTCCCAGTTGCCTATATCGAAACCACAGAGTGACTGAGGTAGAACCATCCTGGTGCTGAACCCTCAGTTAAGTTTCAGGGCAATGCCAGAAAGGGTTCAGCCCTGCGTTAATGGATTTCTATCTGTTGGCACTTTTTAAAGTTGGCACTGAGACTGTCAAGGGACATACAATGTGCTGCTTTTAAGATCTTGATTAGAAATTACAGTTTAATGATCTCATTTAGAATACTTAGTGATTGGAATGACTTGGTCCCTAGAATGAAGTCTAGATTCTGAGATTAGAAACTGTTATTTTTGTTAATTCTTTAGTAGTATTAACTTATTTCGCTATGTAGGCTCTTGAACAAATTCTGATTCACACTTTCCAATTGGTTGTTACAACTTCTTGAGATGCTTTAGAATCTACAGTGGGGATGGTCTGACAGGGTACTAAGCCTAACTGACACAACAAAGAAAAGGAAATAAAGCATACCATCACTGCTTCCCTTTTGGGACAAGGTGCAAATTGATCTATTTATTTCTAATGAGCATGTATTGCATGTATTTTGTTTGGAAACTACAGTTAAATGTGCTAGTGATTACTGCACAAATTCATAAATATAACTTAGAATTTAGAATGGTAAGAAAATAGTTTGATAAGAAGTCTAAAATCAGTATTTCAACATGTCCAAGCAAACCCTTTTGCATCAAAGTTTATAAGGTTTGGTTTTTCTATAATACAAGATTAAAAAAAACCACACGTAGATACATACGTGTACATATATATATATCTGAACTGTATAAAAATACTGGGGTAGATATTTACTAGGTGCAAATTGATCTATTTATTTCTAATGAGCATGTATTGCATGTATTTTGTTTGGAAACTACAGTTAAATGTGCTAGTGATTACTGCACAAATTCATAAATATAACTTAGAATTTAGAATGGTAAGAAAATAGTTTGATAAGAAGTCTAAAATCAGTATTTCAACATGTCCAAGCAAACCCTTTTGCATCAAAGTTTATAAGGTTTGTTTTTTCTATAATACAAGATTAAAAAAAACCAGACGTAGATACATACATGTACATATATATATATATGTATCTGAACTGTATAAAAATACTGGGGTAAATATTTACTCTGCAAAAGTAGGGCTGCAATTTGGCGAATGGCATGCAATCTCTTAAATTTGATTTCTAGAACTTGATAAATAGTTCAGCTTTTCATAGGAAAAGGGGAGATATGCTGTGACAGTCATAAAGCAGTTAATATTTAGAAGTCCAGTGCCTAGAGGTACTAGGATTTATTCCCAAAATATCAAAGGAAATGTCTGCGCTGAGTACAGTAGGCTTTAATTCATGCCTCTGAGAAAAGACAAGGTGGAAAAAAAAATGTCATGACTCTGCAGATTACTGAAATGGAAAAAAACTCCAGTCTGTGGAAAATGTGAATGCTTTAATTTTATCTAGTGTTACAGTGCTCCAACGTATCAGAAGTATTTATAGAAAGCTGTTTTGTTAATGGTGGTTTCCTCAGTTGTGTCTTGGATTTCTCAGCCAAAGGAGGTTACAGTGACTTGCCAAAGGTCAGTTGGTGGCAAATTGGAGAAGAAAACCAAGGATTCCCAAGTCAAGTGATTCTTCTGCTAAATGCACCTTGCTCTGTTTTTTCCAAATGTCAGAGGAATCTCACCACTGTTGGTGTGTTTAGGTATTTTACTTTTCTCCCACCTTGTTTGAAACAATTTGTCAGAACAGAATTATGGTTTACTGTATTTGTACATATCATCTGCTGCTTCTTAGTTTTGCCTGGGTAAAGAATAGTTGTGTGATATATGTACTCTTTTCAGACAAAAGTATGAATCTGCGTTTCTTGCTTGGAAGGGGTAGGTGCTCACAGACTGCCTCTATTTATTGTGTTTTCTCTTATTAGTGTAGATGTCTCTTGCAGGGTAATCCCTCTGTATAGGGTCATAATTTTTTTTTGAGTATCCTATTTCTTGTAGCAATTATTAATCTCTAATATATTTGGAGTGTGAAATGGGTCCTAAGTGCTCCCTAGCACAGATACAGGACTATGTGAAGTAGTGCACTGGTTGTTAAACCCTGTTATTTTCCATCCTTTAAACTGGTAATACAGAGAAACTGCTGATGGAAAAACTGCTCTTCAAAAGGAGTTGGGATTTTTTGAGCGAGAAATGGCTTTATTACAATCAAGCTTCTCTGTTCTGAGAGTAAGTTTCTATGAAACTTGTGATCCACGGTTTCTAAGACCCACATTCAAGTTACCAGTTTGATCCAACTGGATGTAGTACAGAGATTCTGACTAACCAAGTTCGCATCAGCTGAGAGATTTGAGATTGAGTTGAGATGTCTTGTCCAAACTTACGGCTGGAAGAAAGGTGTGTATGGCATCCAGACTTCCATTATGCATTGTGCTATATATTCTGCCCACTGTATCTAATACTTAGAATGATTCTGTCCTTCTGGTAAAATAAAATTTGGCTGAAACATACCATTTCTCAATTAATTCTTTCATGCAGCATTTTGCCTAAATTTTTCCAGAATGAAAAATAATTGCAGAAATGGATTGGTGGGCCTTAAATCCATTTTCAGTTTTTGGTTCTAAATTACAGTGCGTCTGATTTGAATATTGTTCTATTCTCATTGTGTACATATGTATGTGAATACCAAAACTGATTTATAAGGAAAGAGAATTTCCTTTCCAGATTGTGTGTCAGATAGGCTAAACAAATGGTTTATAGGCATCGTTCACAATTTTCAGAGCAAACATATTTCAAATCTGTTAATGACTGCTGTTCTACTTTCTTTTGTGGCACAAACATGATTTGACAATAAAGACAGGATACTTCTAATGAAAAGGGATTTGACTGCAAACGAAAATAAAATGTAAATAGAGTAAATGTCAAACTAAGACTGAATTGGTCAAGTACAGAATATTCAGACCTGATTTGCTTTACAGTGTCTAAATCATCAGAATTCAAAAGCTACTGTTTTGATGGCAAAATAGCCTTTTTAAATGTAATTACTTCTTTTATCTCTAAGGAAATTATAGTTGAGTATTCTGGAAATATAACATAAACTAATAAATTTTATTTTTTTCTAATAGAACAAAAATAAGATGGGAGTTAGTTTTTAATTTCATTCATCCCTTCAGAACAAGTCCAGTGAAGTGCTAGAGCCAATGTAATTGCTACATATATTTGAAAAGAAGTATCACAAAATATGTTCTACTTTCGCTAATTATATTGCAACCAGCCAAAATGTAAACTAGGAAATGTCACATTGGAATGGGTTCCTATTTCACAAAGTACTGGAATGTACACATTCTTTTGTGTCATCCGCTGCCTTTTGACATGTCAGTCCTCTGTTTTTTAATGTGAGTTAGGTATTTAGTTACTTTCATTTTCAGCCTTAAGGCTTACCAACTGTTTAAGTGCTTCGATGAATAAGGCTTTATTGAAACTGATCCTGTACCAACACATGTTAGAGGTTCGTTGGGAAAATACAGCAATATAGAGCGGGAGAGAAAAAACTAGGTCCTTTTTTAGTGGAGAAGGGCTTCTGGAGATATCAGGTAACTTTAAGAGATAAAGCCAAGTCTCACTGTGTGTCTGTGTGTTTGAGTTAACTATGTATGACGGAATTAAATGCTCTAATGGAGTTTGACGGACTGGCACTACTGCACTTTATCAGAGATTCCTTTTAAGATAGCTCCTGGGAAGGCCTGCTTTGATAAAAGACTATGGCTAACTTAGCTTTCATTTTTAAACAAGGAACTCTCATTTCTCTTTTGTCAATTTACTGTGTAGAACTAAAAACTCTTATCAAAATTCTAATTCTCTCCCCTTGAATAACTGCTAAAGGAAGCAATGGGCTAAATTCAGTTAATGAAGTTACTCTGCTGCTATGATTTTAGTAATTTTTAGGAGAATGCCAGGATTTTGTGAATACTATAAAATCATTTACTCTGAGGAAAATGGGATTTTAAATTCATCTTATAATCAAGCTCATATAAATAAAATCCTGTACTAGAGTAATTTTGGAAATGTTGAGAAATTATAACTCAGATGGTGGCAGTTTTGACGTTCTTTGCAAAATACCTTTCATTGTTTTAATTACTCTTTTATTTAGTTATACTCTTCCATGATAGATTACAGAAATACTTTTTTTCAAATAGTTATTTGACCTGAAATATTTGTTTTTATAATTTTATTTCATAGCAAATACTCACATTTTGTGCTTTTTTCCCCCATTCAAATTAAAATGTATTTCCAAACTGTAAAACCCACTGTAAAAAAAAAAAAAAAAAGAGCTTTTACCTTCCACATAGGTTCCCTCCAATATTTTTTTTTCCTCCACCTAAAATGTGTGTGGAACTTATTTTGTTATTACTCCTTGCTGAATATGAACACCTATGATCTGGGGTTTTTTTCATGTTCTAATGGGAAGCTTGATTAATTTGTATAGTTAATGAGGGATGAACAAATGTTGCTTGACATGAAGAAATTCCTCATTTTGTCACTGAATGGCAGGCTAATATTTGTATACCTTGCTTGTCTTATATAAGCTTATAGTTTGCACTGCAGTTCCTGAATCGCTACTAGCAAGAACTATATTATGTAGGTTTGTTGTTTAGCATGAAAGTTACTGGGGGGTGTGTGTGTGCAATGTTCTCACAAGTAGAAAGTGATGAACAGGCCTGGAACTTCTACTGGCTCAAAGGATATTGTAAGATTTTTAATGAGAAAGGCAAATGTACTGGTGTTACTGAAATGCTGGTAGCTAAATCTGATACAAAATGATTGTAATGCTCAGTTTAATTTATTTCAGTACTAATCTTGATATGTTTTTTGCATATAGTATATACCATGATTGTATTTTCTGTGGACTTTAGCTGTTCTATTTCTGTATTGTTCAGCTGGCAGATTTGTACTTCAGTAATTCATTTGTTTTCTTTTACATTGTTCTTAAATTGAAAATGGATGAATTAGGCATGCTTTAAGAAACAACACAGTCAAATTATCCACAACTGTCTAGTTTCTGTCTATTCAGACTAGGTAAAATATTTGTTTTCATATAAGTTGTGTAACAGAGGGTGAACAGACTACTGTGAAACCAATCCATCTGTCATATAATGCTACATTACTGTATTACATCATTAGCCCATTTAAAAAAAAAAAATGCCAAATATAATTGGTACTGAAATCTTACCATACTGTAATACAATTATTGAGAACAATTTTTTACAAGAGCATAATTTACAAGTTACTGGTAAAAATTTGTTTTAATGGTAGCAGTTATATTTCTTTATTTAGTGGAGTTTGATGCCTCAGAGGAAAAGAGCTAGAAATTTAGGTTTGATACAGTATCTCAGTTCCCTAGATGCTGAAATGCTAGAAGACAATCAGCTTTCCTTCTTTAGTCTTTCCCTGCCTCAGGGCAGAAAACAGTGCAGAAATCACCAGAATATATGAACCTTTTCTTCGCCATGTGTTGGTAAAACACTGGAACAGGTTGCACAGAGAGGTGGTAGATGCCCCATCCCTGGAAACATTCAAGTCAGGCTGGACAAATCTCTGAGCAACCTGATCTAGTTTAAGATGTCCCTGCTTAATGCAGAGGGGCTGGACTAGATCATCTTTTGAGGTCCCTTCCAACCCAATCTATCCTGTGATTCAATGATAATAGCGTTCCCCCTTCTCATTTCATTGTGAATGGAAAAGTAAATCCTCTGCTTTGGTCAGCGTCCTCATCAGCTATTACAAACAGGCTCATTTTCTAAATTCATATTCCATTTTCATATCATTGTTTACCCTGAAATGTTATTTCTGTCAATGTAATTTTAAACATTTCTTGTAACTACTTCTTCCCTCTTCAGCATTTGAAGAATAATGGTGTTGCATATTTTTATAAAGGTCTCCTCCTTGCTTGGTAATAGCTGCTTCTAAAATGATCTGCTGCTGTGATGTTGCTTTGTAATGTTTGGGATCATCTGACAAGTGAGAAAAAGATTGCAACCAGACAAATTTAGATTTAAAACCATTAGTAACTGACGATGTAAGAAAGCTGTTCCAATTTAGAAAACATATGTTTTTGTGGACTTCAGAATTAAACAACAATACTTTGCAGTAAATCCAAGTATTCTCCTGAGGAATCTCACTTGTTTTCAGGTACATGAATATATCATGACTCTGCTCTATTGTGTATCTCATATTTTTGTTAGTATTTTTTATGAAGGCAAAATGCACTTTTACTTTTTTATCTGAGTTAGCTATGTATAAGCTAACTTAGTATTTGTTCTGCGTCTCCTACAGAAATGTGTGCTTGTGTTTTCTTCTTTAAAATCTTAGCCTGTATACTGAGCAATGTACCAGAGTATGTTCTGGGGTTCGTATTTTTTTTTTTTATTTCAGTTGAGTTTTAACATTTTGCTTTTGTACCTTCTTGGAAAAAAATCCAAACCTTTTCAGCATTTTTATAATGTTGTTTTGAAAAGTGCATTTGGGATCTCAGAAGTCAGGTTTCCAGTTGAGGTTGCCTGAAATATACAGGAGACTCGATTTTTTATGTCAGGACCATCATATTACAAGCTATCAGTATAACTCAGGAAACATCTTGGTTTTGAAAGATCTTATTTTAAAAATAAGCATTTTGCCTAAGAAACATTATTTCTATCACTGGAAGCACAGTTTAGAAGCTCAAGTTATGGCCCGACAAATTAATAAATGTTATTTATAGTTTTAGTTGCTTAAAAACAAATTTTCTGAATAAAGTATTCTTGGAGAAATCCCTCTGTTAATGTAAATTCTTTTGCCAAGACCTCCTTCATCAAGCTGTTTCCTTATCAAGTACCCATAGTGATGCTTCCTTTTCCTCTGTCATTCTAACCAGTGTTTCACACCTGTGATGGAAATAATAATTTTACTGAAAAGCATAGATACAATTTCCAAAGTTATCATTGACTTCTGTTGTTTTGAAATGTCATTGTCTGGATGTGTTTTTTAACTCCTTTGGGTAAGCTTTTTCTGGTTTGGTTGTGCAGCACTAGTGTTCAAGACTTGAGAATGTTGTATTTCTAGTTAATTCTAATTAATAATTTCTAAGTTCTAAGAAAAATATATAAATAGATGGAAATGCTTTTCTTTTTCTATCTGGAATTTAACCATGAAACCCATCCATTTAAAGTGGTAAATTCTGCATGAGTGCACAGATTTTTATATTTTCCATGTCTGATTGTGACATTTCCTAAATACAGAGAATACTTCTTGGCTTTGAAAGGCCAGAGTAAAAATAAATTATGAAGTATTAATAGTATAAATCAATTTTAAAGAATATTTGAATTATTTTTCAAGTGGTTAATTTAAATGATACAACCTTCGTCCCCACTTAATAAATTTTCTTGTTGTTTTAAATTTCATGAAGGCTAGGGACCTGGAATTGTCACCTACCCAATTTTTCATATAGTTAGGATAGCATTTTCTGTAACCTTTTCTTGATTCCAAAGCTGCATCAGTGTGATATATTCCCCCAAAGTTACATGATTTTTCTGTAATACCAATTAGGTAGCTTTTAGAAACTACTTCAAGTCTGCTGTTCACTGTCCGGCCATATAGCATTAATACACATGCAGCAAACTGGATTTGTGTCCTATATATTTAGATGTAGGACTCTTAGGTGAGACAAAAAAATAATCTAATTGAAAACAATGGAACTAATAGCCCATGCTGTGTTATGGGTTTGTTGACATAGTTCCGACATGCTGAATTCTTCAAAAGCTTTACTGACAGAAGCAAACATGGGCTATTTTTCTGAATTAGAATAGAGCATTGCTTTTTTCTTGGTGTGATGCAGTATTAATTAAATGCTTTCAGTTCAACTTATCCGAAGAAGGCACAGCAAGAAATTACAGTGGAGTGGTGGTAGAAATGGAATGTTACTGGGAGATCTACAGTTTACCCATTGCATGAGGCAGAGAAAAAGGTCATATTATGTGATATCTTGGTGCATCAAACCAGTAGTTGAACATTAGCAGTCCAAGGGAAAAAAAAGAATAACTTATTGGCATAAATCACTATCTACAGAACATACTATATGATATCTTCAAGATTTTTCCATTCAATATTGGACAGTTTTATGTGATGGGAATTAACCTTTATCCATTCTTTATCTAGGGATCACTGACAGTCGTAGCTTCCAAACAGGCCACATGATTACAGGTTAATCACAGAAGTTCAAAATATGCTTTTAAGTTATCCATGTTCCACAAAGTATTAAAAAGAGGTCAACTAAATTTTATTTCAGTAGACCATTTATATTTTTCACCATTTTTAATTCCAAAACTGTATTTCTTCCTCAGGTACTCTCTCTTCCAAGTAAAACCTTGTAAAGTAACTTTGTAGAAAATTCTTTGCTTTGGAATAGTTATCAATATCTGAGCTGCTAATAACTTTAACTGGTTTTGCATATTCTGTGTGATTTCAGTAAACTTTACATAAAGATTGCACTTTTTTTCACCTTTGAGAGAACATATCTAGTAAGGGATTTATTTTAATCAACTTTATTATTAGATAGCTCAGCACTACGGAAAGGTGGGTACTGCTTTTTTTAGAGTAGGCTGGCTGCATCTCTGTAAGTGCATGTTCATTCATTGTCCCTTGAACTCTCTGCTTCCCCAGGTATTGATATCCAGAACTTGGTATAACTGCTCAAAATGGGCAAGGCACAGGAATTAAAAACATAAAAGAACTACTTGTATGATTTGTACTAAACTACAAGCATTTCTAACATGAAATGCTGGCTTTGTTAATTAAGCATTTTTGATGCATCAGTAACACAAGAATATGCTTAAAATTATCATTCCAAGAGCACAGTTCTAAATCAGTAAAGTGTGCAGAGTCTAGTGTATTAATGCAAGTTCAGTGGTGAACATGTAGTGTTGATGACAGGGACAAGCCCAGTGGGACTGTTCCTCTAATTAGAAAAGAATCAGGTCTCAATAATAATTGCATGGAACTGTCATTGTTTTTCAAATAAATTAACCGAAATTATACTTAACAAGTGACAAAAGTTTGCCCTGCACTCATTTAATGTTAGCACAAGCTGCTAATATGTATTTAATGCCATCCTCATTTTATAACCAGTTTGGAACATTACTTATTTGCTCTATCTGACACAGTACAGATAAATAGGGGAAATAAATTTGATTTTTAATTAGAAATTCACAAATTAAGAATTACAAATGCAGATATAAAAGTGATGACAGACAGTGCTTCAATACAGAGTTTTCTGCTACAGGTGAAGCCAAAACATCTTTGGCTTTCCACAAGTATTCTGTCTGAGGAGAGAGAATGAACTATTTGATCACACTGGTGACTTCATACTGCAAAACGAAAGGAACATGAGGCAGACGTGTCAGCATCATAGGTATATATAGTAAATGAGGCTCTTCAACCTGTCTCCATTGTATCCATTTAATATGATTGGAAACCTTTGTGTTGATTTGACATTTAATTTTATGGTGTCAAATAATTCAGCAGGTAGAGGTTCTGAAAATATGAGACTGGTCATTCTTGCATTCTTTTCATTAAGTTGCTCTCTAACTTACTGTTCATCAGAGTACTTAGGGCAGTTCCCTGTATTGACAGACCAGAGAACAATATTGCCTGACAGCATTTTATTTTTAGCAAGCTCAGATAGCTTATTCATGACTGTCATTAACAGTTTGTTTAATCTTGCATGTTTTAAGCTATCTTTCAACACTGTACTGTAGTAAAAAAATCTAAATTTGCATTTCTGGACCTGTGAATGTTTTCAAGTCTTCTTTTTTTTTTTCATCCCAACTAGGAATGAAGAGCTGAAATAACCCAATTCTACATTAAATGGAAAATGCTAAAAATCTTTGATACAGAGATGTCAAACCATCTCATTTCTACACACTTGACTTAGAAAAAGAGTTGTCAGCACTGCTGACCTGAGATGATTTGCTTTAGTTGGTGAACAACACTGACATATTTTATTTGGCAATCAGTTTGCCTATAACTCTGCTTGTCAGTGCAGCCTTCTGGGATTTATAGTTCCTGTATTTTGTGGTCTTTTATTCTCTGTGATGCAGCTTGACTAGTGAACAATGCCCCCTGGTTCACTGAGTTGGGCAGCTCTCAGGTGGCACTATAATGATTCAATTAAAGAAGGATATTGCAGTGATTGTTGGCATGTGTAGTCCTGGCAAAGAGCAGCTCACATGGGAAGGGAGAGAGTCAGAGGCTCCTAAAGTGTGACTCTGATGGGGCAGTTTAGCCATTCATGTAAATATACAGGTTTTTTGCCTCAATGAACCACATCAAAATACTTTCTTACAAATTGTCTGCATCCTGCAATTACAGGCTTTTTAGCTGATGGAGGTCTCAACAGAAAATTTGTAGGATAATTGGCAGCATGAGGCAGAGCATTTGTCATACAGTGGAGTTTCAAGAGAGGAGTGCTATTGAAAGGATGAGCAGTTACAGGTAATTCATTATCAGTATAATGATAACAAGATGAGAATGTATTCTGTGTAGTTAGCAAGTGTTGGAAAATAGAAAAAAAATGCCATTACCTTGAAAACAAGCAATGCAGCTTGTTGCTTCATGTGTGTCTATGGCCGCTGGCTAAGGAAAGCCTCCTGCAACTGCTGGCCAGCTGCACTAGTGACCTTGGGCTCGATAATGGGTTTAACTAGAGAGGGAAAAAGTTGTTTAGGGAAACATGATGCATAGTGTAAGAAATTATTACATATTGTAACTTGGTATACTTTGTTAACAAGTTCGGATGAGGTTTGTAGTTAGTTCCACTGCATTATTCCACCCCTGCCTTTGGGTAAAATGAAGAGGAAATATTTAAACAAAATTAACAAAGCTGTAGTGTGGGTGGACCCCAGTACACTCAATAACAATTCACTGTTCTGAGGTACCATAACTGAGTACAAAATTATGCTTAGTTTCATTCTAGTATTCCTGGAAATATATATTCCCTGGCACTGAAATTTGTTTTAGTAATATAAATGGAATTGAGATACCTGTGAATGTGTAGGTAGGTCAAGGCTTCAAGCATTAAAACGCATCTCTTGAACTTTAGTTAGTTCTAGACCACTGTTTTTTTATTTTTAGTCTTGGAATCCTTGTATCTAGTGACCATCTTTATGTGGAGTTCATTTACCCTTGCTTTTAAGGGAAGAAAATACTCTTGTACTGCACTGGCAAACTTTTTGAGCTTTTGACTTTTGTCATCTTTGAATTAATTAAAAACCCTACTTCTTAAGAATCAATGATGCTGAATTATGGTGCAAGGGGATAATTTTTGCAAGATGTGTGGATGATTAGCAATGAAATTCATATTTAGATTTAGAAATTGAAAGATTGGAGTCTTCCCAAACCACATGGAGCGAAATCTAAGGAACCATAAAAATTCTGCTTCTAGGGGTTGTATTCATTTCATGGAGCTGTAAATAGCTAAAGGATGCTAGTCCTGGTTTCTTGTTAAGACTTCCACTGTCAGTAATGGAGAAAGACAGATACCTTTAGGTAGTGATTGATGATTAAAGATAGAAGGGGTTAATTGTATCTTATATGGCAGAAACTCTTTGGTCACATCAAAGAAGAAAAGCCTAATAAGCCTAGTCTTTCAGTGGACTTTCAGCAATACACAGGACTGAGAACCATCACCTTCACTTCCCATTTGATAACGTTAATTTCTCTTCCCCAAGGCCAGATACTACTGACTTTGTGGGCTTGTTAGTTCTCCATGGGTTCTGCCTCTGAGGTAAGTTACACATGTCTCCATGCCTAGTTCCCAGCATGTTTCGAGCAGAGTCAGTGGTCGTTATTCAGTGGCTCTCATATCCTGTAACCTTTCTATTACAGGATATTGCTATCTTTCTTTTTGCTTCATATAAGATGAGTTGTCACTGTTGTCAGAGTCAGTCTTTGAAATAGATTTCACAGAGTCCTTACATGTCAAGATGAAGACTGCAAATTATCTTTCACAAGGAGATGAGTGAAGTTTTAAATACTGATATTATAAGTTCGGTCTGAGGTGCCTATGCATCAGAAAATTAGTGAGTTTTTGTCCCACTTAGAATTGCCTCACTGGTAAACAAATGGCACATTTTTTAAAGTATATTTATTTAGAAATGCTCTGGTAGAATCTGTGCTGCATTGTGAACTTCCTTCTAGCTACCCTTTCCCTGTTAATTGTGCGTAATGATAACTGAAAATCTAAAAGATGTGTTTCTGCAAGTTCCTTTTCTCAAGCACATTGAGCTTCATTTGAAGAATGACCAGGAGGCAGCTGTTTGTGGATTTGTTTTCTCCAAGTTCTTTGAGAAGGCTTAGGGCTAAAAAAGATCCCATTGTGTGACCTAAGCCAGTCAAGTTTAGGCAGATAAGCCCATAAAAACAGAACTGTGAAAGCCTAATTCTGAGGTGAAGTGGAGGAGTTTATATTTCACGTTTCACATCAGGTCAGGTGACTCAGAAGCAAACAGTGATACATCAGAAAGGAAAATTATTATATCAGACAGCAGCTCGTGTTTCCCAGATTAGAATTCTTGAGCAAAATTAGATTAAGATTTTCTTTCATTATTCTAATCAAACTATTCTGCCCTTTTCATTGTCTTAGGTCATTGTTGATGAATGACAGACAAGTGCCTGGAGTGCTGCTTCCCAAATATAATTGAGATGTTTTTCAGTGGATGAGATGATACATTTGCTGAATTTAAAGCAGCTAAAACAGAGACAGGGACTACATATATATTGAAAGTTAAACTGGGTACCTGCATATGTTGAGTTAGATGGTTTTGAATCTTTAATTGATGTGTTTGATTGTTGGTTTGGTTTTTTTTAATTTGCCCTTCATTTTATTGAGTTCTTATGTTTAAGATAACCACAAAACACAAGTGACCTTTTAGATTTGTGCTTAAAAAGGGACAAGACAAAGAATTTTGTACTCTAGCAGATAACATACAAAATCCCAGGGCAACGGTATCTTATCAGGAGTCTGCTGTTGTGTTTTGTATCTTGTTTCAGAACATTGCCACTCACTTATGCAGTAATCTTTGTACACTGAATTAACCAGGCAGTTCACAATGAAGCTGTCTGGAGTGGGAGCTGCCTTTAGCACAGGGGGTATTTGCTTCTGACATGGAACAATAATCTGAGCTAAACAGGCAAGGGAAGGTATAATTTTGAAGTGCAGATATCCTAGAGCTTGCTTTGCTAAACAAAGCCAGAGAACTCCCTTAAAGCTACAACTTCAATCAGAGTTAGGTTTTATACAGTTTAGATTAAATCTTGTCCATGAAGCAAGTTTAGGAATGCATATGTGAATGTCAGTTAACAATTTATTCCATATACGCTTGAAGGATTGATTACTAACAGCACTAGGAATGCTAGGCATTAAACGTTTGCACTCTTGTGTGGTCCTGAGGAAGAGGTAACTGCATATCATTGCCTGCAATGTCATGTTCCAGGATTGTGTCCTACATTTCTAGTAGTCCTTATTATAATGCAAAAATATCTTTATCACACTGACTTACGTATGAATTGCCTTCCAAATTTTGTCACAGTGTAACACACATTGTTATGCACTCTGCAGTTCTAGCAATATTCTCATAAGTTTACACTGCATGCATGGAATTTATCATCAAATTTTCTTCTGTTCATTTCCGTAGAAGACCATGCATCTATGGTTATAATTTATTTGTTTAAAGCAAAGATATTCACCTGAATTCAAGTGACTTCTTCGTTTAAAGGATCAGTAAGACAGTTTACCAACCGAATTTAGAAGGGGTTGGAACAAGCCTCCATTTATTATATGGATAATAAATGTAGGGACAGATTCCATTTCATAGACAACAGTTTGTCTACTTGATAGTTTCTTCAGAATATTATTAATAGCCTTTTCTATTTAAATAATTAAATTCCATATCAGATGAAACTCATTACAATGAACATTGGTTCTTTTCTTTTGTGACTGTCATGGTTTAAGCCTAGCTGGCATCTTGGAACAACGCAGCCTCTCGCTCACTCCCCCCCATTCTTCCTCCCTCTGCTCCCGGAGGGATGGGAAGGAGAATTGGAGGAATGCAACTCCTACAGGTTGAGATAACAGCACTCCAGTAACTAAGGTATAATACAAACCACTACTGCTACCACCAATAATGATAAGAGGAATAACAAGGGGAGAGGATGCAATTGCTCACCACCCGCCGACCGATACCCAGCCTGACCCGAGCAGCGATCTGGGCCTTCCGGGTAACTCCCCCCAGTTTCTATACTGGGCATGATGTGCTGTGGTATGGAATAACCCTTTGGCCAGTTTGGGTCAGTTGTCCTGTCTTTGCTTCCTCCCGTCTTCCCCTCCTCCCTGGCAGAGCATGAGACTGAGAAAGTCCTTGGTCAGAGTAAACATTACTTAGCAACAACTAAAAACATCGGTGTTATCAGTGTTGTTCCCAGACTGAAAGTCAAAAACACAGCACTGCACCAGCTACTAAGAAGGAGAAAAAATGACTGCTGTAGCTGAACCCAGGACAGTGACATTTGTACATTCCTTGATTCTGAGCAACAGACTTGGTTTTCCACATCTTGCTAACAATATAATGTATAATAACATCTTGTGTGTACTTTGTATTTTGTACTATGCCACTGGATTTTTGTTCCTTGGGTTGTTAATGTATGATCCATAAGTACATGCAGCATGCAAACCTCCAGATACTCTCTGTATAAACATGTTTTTCATGAGCAGTCAGACTAATTGATTTTGGTTTCATTTTTGACATACATTTTTGCCCCTACATACACCGCTGTTGACCCCTGCTTCCTTTCCCTTTCCTGGCTCTATACAACTTTCCATTGGGCCAATTAATGCACAGCTGCAAGTAATGCTGATTTGCTGTTTGCTAATTTGGGTCATCTGACTTCTGTGGAAAAAAGTGTATAACAGAATTTTGTCTGTTAGCCTCTTTTCTCAACACAACCTAGCCACAAATTCTTTGGGAACCTATTGGGGGACAGAGGTGATTTGACTGATGAAATAATAAGATGCTCTGTCACACAGAGTTTTTCATATGGAGTATATTGATGATTTAAGGAAAAAGGAAGGATAGTTGTAATTCATTTTATCATGATATCATTGAATATTTTGAGGAGTTAGATATTCAAAAAAAGAAAATGGAAGTTATCTAATGTTTGAAGTTCAATTATGAAATGTGCAAGAATAAAAAATAGCATTGTCAGCCGATGAATATTCTTTCTGTTTTCCAGTAAAAGGGCTTGCTGTTCATAGTTTGCATGAAAGTGAACCTTTGGGTTAGGTATAATTTTCAAAATACACAGGCAAAATTAGCGTAAAGAATTAAGTTGGGAAAAATGAACTAATATAAAAATATTAAAAAAATACAGCATAGTGATTTTAAGCATTTTTATACCCACTCTTTTACTTACAAAAAGTCTTACGTTTCTAGCTCTGCTGTCTCCAGGGATGAAAAATTGCATCATGTATTATTTTTCCTCTTCTCAAACGAAAAAAATGAATGTGTGGTTTGAACTTAAAAGCTCTATTTTTATTTTGAACAGGCTTTTTGAGAACTGTATCAATCCCCTGGAAGGCTGCATGAGTCTATTTTGCTTTTATATGTGGTACAATACCAGTAAGACAAGCAACACATATTTTATATCCAGCAAAGTTTTTTAACTACTTCTTTTAACTACTTTAACTAAATATCTGTGTTCTCAGTTGGTATTTCTTCCTCAAGAGACTTTGAGCACATACAATTTTTTAATGTTGTCCAAGAATAAATTACTTGTATTTTTTTTTTAGCCTGTTCAATAAAAATATAAAATATTAACTATAAGTTTAAAAAGAAATAGAGTGGACTTGTCAGTCTGAGAGATTAAGCTAGGATTTCTTGGAGGATTTATTTTAGGAAATAATTCTGGATTTCTTTATTCTTTCTTTCCTTTACCTATGTTCAGATGGAAGACGTCATAGCCCGCATGCAAGATGAGAAAAATGGGATTCCTATTCGTACAGTCAAAAGTTTTCTTTCCAAGATTCCCAGTGTCTTTTCTGGTAAGAGTAAAAGTACATTTCATATTTTTAACGTTTCCACTCTACCTTATGTCAGGGAATGCTCAAATGGAAAATCCTTCTAACTGAGTGCCGTGGGGAATTCACAGTCATCTGTTCTAGAGGAGACATTGCTGGAATGCTTTGATTATACGAATTTTTGATGTTTCTCTCAAATTGGAGTGGGCTTACACAGGGATGTTTTTGTCCTGTAAATTAAGTGAAGGGAATACTTAATTACTACCAGAAGTAAATTTTCTGAAGTGGCAATATTTTTATTTCAGAGTTTGTGCATTTGAGATCTTGGTTTAGCCTGTTTAGCAAGTTATGAATTTAGCGTATAGACCAGTGCATGAAGATAAGAATTCCCACAGCAGCAGCAAAAAAGGAAAACCATCACTGTACTCTACAACTGATTCTGAATTGGAGCTGTAGAAATTTATTGAAACATTTATGATCTGCTTTTGTAACTGGTTACCTGTGCCCAAGAAGCTAAGACTGAGATGTCTGTGGTGATCTGCAAGACAGCTGTAAACATTATAGGTAATTCAAGTCAGAATCATCATATGCACAAAAATCTTCCCATTTATTAACTATAATAATATATTTATTCACTTATTTACATACTTTTATATCATTGTCTACATTTATATATGTGGATATATCTCTTTTTGTGCTACCAATGAGTATGGAGTTCCTCTGAAACAGATGCCGTTGTTAAGCCTACTTTTTTCATACTCTGGTAACAGTTGCAATTTTTGTAATGGAAAAGGTAATCCTTACATAGTAAATATTTATAGAAGTTTGTCCTGTAGAGAACAGCAAGAAGAATTTTATACTTTAATTTTAAAACTTTGGAATGTTTTTGCTAATGAATAATTCTGGCACAAAGAAGGAAAGATTTTTACAAATTAACAAGATGTCTTCATGATTTTATAAACTACTTGTGCAAAAACTAGTCTCTGAAGAGTAGAATTTTATTTCCCTTAAGTTAGTACAGCATGGCATCCTATTGAATGATCCATATTAATTACTATTCTCTGCCTTACCTTGTGTGCTACGGATTTCAAATTAGACAGACTATGGTTATTTGTATAGCAGGAGACATTATTTGGAATTTTTTTTTTTTGCTGGAGTAGACATCATAGTTTTAAGGTTGTGTTAGAATATATATACAGTAGTCACTGTATACAACTTCTGAACTGAGGCATTAACTCTATCAACTGCAGGGGAAAAGAAAAAGCATAGGAGGGTTCAGGGTTTCTTTTCCAGTGCAGATTTTCGCACTCAAATACCCAGGCAGTAATTCTTTCTACATATGACTAAAAAACCCACTGGAACAGCAAAACTGCCATTTTAGTTCAATTAATCTACTTTCCTGTCTCTATCCTGGATGGATCTGAACTCTTCAAAACTTCATGTTGAGAGTAGCAGGTTTCCTGTAATGTGCTAGGAGTGTGTATGTAGTGAATAAATCTCAGCTGGAACTCAAAACTATTTATTACTAGGAAACATGGGAATATTATTGTGTAAGGATCATGATGATAATAATGAAAATTTACATAATAGCTTATAATACTGTTATTAGCCACAAAAGCATCCATATGAAAATGATCAAATCAAGAGGAAATGCTCTTCAGTTAAAAAATGCATATATATTTCTATATGCTCATATCTATCTATCTATCTATCTATATATATGTGTGTAGATACATCTTTATATGTGTGTCTATGCAAAAATAATGTATTGTACCCAGCCATCTGTCCAGGACTATGTCCCATAAAACCTGGAAATGTGAAATTGTTTGTTTGTGTGCAAAATGGGTAGATCTATCACAGTTAAGTCACGTTCCTGCAAGCACTTAGACCTGTAAGAGTACTTTACACAGCTGGTAAAAATTAAGAATACCTATAAATTGTCTGTAGTAATAAGGTTTTACGGGCCAACATTTTCATTATGTTGTTATAAAAGCGAGAGAAGTATTTTTGTTTATTTTTATTTCATAGTGTTGCTTCTAAAAGCAGCAAGTGAAAAACTAGTTCAAAGAGCAGTCACTTTTCAATGTAGAGCAGTCACTTTTCAATGCAGAATTACTGACTGTGTCTATGCAAGGATGGCTACATTGGCAAAATCAGCTTGGGGAATGGTATCTGAATTTAACCTTTTAATAGAATGTTGTGATTATAATAAATAGGATGATGTGATTGTATTATCTGGTTTATGGAGTCATTCCTTAAATGTTTTTGCAAGTAAAATATCCACACAGAGAAACATTTCAAATGCATAGAATTCTCTATAGGCTGTACATTGTTGTGCTTAAAAAAAAAAAAGGCAGAAAGAAAAAAAGAATAATGCTAAAATAATTTCACCTTGTGAAATTTTGGAAAAACTGACGAATTATTTCGCTAGTTCATATATTGATAGAAAGCAAGTAAGCTTTTGATGTTGATATTTGTACATTTGTTTTTGTGAGCAAGCTGCTTGAATTAAAACACCATTTTTGTTCTCTTGCTTTCTTGAAATCTTTCAAAAGCAAATCATTAGTTGTCTTTACCTGATTAAAATTTGCTTAACATGAGTTTGCAGGCTACTTGATGATAAAGAATACAAACCCATAGATGTGTGCTAATTACTATTCATATTTTTATCCACATTTAGGTGTGTATCACATTGACTTTACAGCAAAATTATCTGTGCTGTAAATTCAGTAGAGATGATGAATTGCAGACCAATTTGGATGATAGCATTCCAGTCACCTACAAGCAGGAGGTGGAATGGATTGTGAGGAAAAAACCCAGTCCTTGACTGAGCTCCAATATGTTGCATATGCCAAGATAAAAATCTCTGAAAACAAGGCAGCAAAACCAAAGCTGTTAGTACCTATCCTGGTTCTATACCTCATTCCTTAATGCCAAGAGATTTTTCCTAGCTGTTTAGCATTAATGATGTTAATGATACTCAGTCGAGTTATTTTGATAAAGAACTTGTCCTGGGTTCAGCTACAGCAGTCATTTTTTCTCCTTCTTAGTAGCTGGTGCAGTGCTGTGTTTTTGACTTTCAGCCTGGGAACAACGCTGATAACACCGATGTTTTTAGTTGTTGCTCAGTAATGTTTACTCTGACCAAGGACTTTCTCAGTCTCATGCTCTGCCAGGGAGGAGGGGAAGCTGGGAGGAAGCAGAGACAGGATACCTGACCCAAACTGGCCAAAGGGCTATTCCATACCACAGCACGTCATGCCCAGTATAGAAACTGGGGGAGTTACCCGGAAGGCCCAGATCGCTGCTTGGATCGGGCTGGGTATCGGTCGGCGGGTGGTGAGCAATTGCATCCTCTCCCCTTGTTATTCCTCTTATCATTATTACTGGTAGCAGTAGTGGTTTGTATTATTCCTTAGTTACTGGAGAGCTGTTATCTCAACCCGTGGGAGGTACATTCCTCCGATTCTCCTTCCCATCCCTCCGAGCGCCGGGGGCGGAAGGAAGAGGCGGGGAGTGAGCGAGCGGCTGCATGGTTCCAAGTTGCCGGCTGGGCTTAAACCATGACAGAACTCTATAAAAAATTATACTTCTTTTTATGCAAATCACTATGGCAAACAACTTAGTATATTACAAAGTCTTTATCAGAAATTATGGGGCTTATTATACATAGAAATAAACAATTATTGGAGGGGGAAGAATTTATCCTTGTCTAATTCCAAATGGGATTCAGCATAAAAGAATCAGTGGAAGTGCAGCTTTGGTAGATGACTACTCTGAATTGTACTGCCTGCAGACCTGCAAACTATTGTACTCATCAGTGAATATCTGTGGTGTATTTTAGTATGTCATGACAAGCAAGAATAAGTATCGAACACCCCAGAATTATTCTGTACTGTAGCTTGTTGGACTTGATGAGTTAATGGTTTCATTGCATTCAAAGCTTATTTTACACCAAGATCTGCATCTTTCATTGGTGCAGAATAGATATTTAATCTCCATGCCCAGTGTGTTTGGATTTTTTTTCGAGCTACACGGGGCTTTTACAGCATTATTCTATAGTGACTCATCCTGACACTAGCTTGCTGCCTTCTGAGGCCTTTGTAGCAGTGTACTGTAGCCCTATTACAATTTCAGCCAAAAATGGGTTTTGTGAAAGACCTTAGCCTTTAACAGAGTCTCACTGAATTACCTCATCCAGCTAAGACTTCTGAGTGTAAGTACAATTAGGCCTTTGAGCAGAGCGAATGTGCTGTAGCAGATGGTCTGTAGTGATGGTTCACCTCAAGCTGAGTCACCCACGATCTTACTTGCAAGTAGGCTTAGACTGAGTGCAACAAATAGATGAATTTGCATGGATAGCTTTGCAGAAAACAGACTAATGTACCAATGTACCCTAGTATACTAAAGGCTGAAACCAGATATGCTAGATGATATTTTGGATCCTACAGGGGTCACTGTTAATGGAAATTCTGCTGGAAATTGTAGTATTCTTTTAGTCTTGACTGTTTAAGGGTGTAAGCAATGCTATGGTGCAAACCATTATTGTTCAAGTAATAGCTTCTTTTTATTATGAAAAATATAGTTTACTTTTGGTCATTCACATTATAATCTTGAATGTGAAAATCACACCAGAGGTTGTGTTTTAAAAATTGCATAGTTCTAGAAGTGTATCCTCTAGCAGAGCCTGAACTATCTCTGAACTAAATTTATTATACACCAGGTGAACTGAAAATTTCTTGAAGGAGGGATTGAGTCAGTTTTCTCAGTAGCTTTAAGCATAATTACACATCTGGGCATCTAAAGATGGTCTTGAAGATGACAAGTAGTTTCCCATGTGCATCTTGGGAAATTTGACTTAATTTTAATTATCCCTGTTTATGGATCTAAGTCACTTTCTATGGCTGCTGCGGATGACCACAGCCACGGACACTCAGTTTTCAGAAGGCACAAGTTTAAAATAGTGGTTGATGGCTGACTAGACTGCAGTAATGCAGTACCTCCTGTATTCTTGCTGTGTAGGCACAATAATGTTATTCATCAGCTATGTATTGTGGATTTGATTTGAAACTTTAAAGGCTCCAAGGAAAAAAATAGGCAGGAGAGTTTGCTCTTTCTATGTGATTATGTGTTTTAATGAGCAAAAGAAGGGCTTACTGTTGTCTCCATGGTTTTAAAATGTTTTGGAGGAAAGAAGAAGATAGTTTATATAGACATCTTGCCAGTCAACAATAAGAATTGCATGAAGGTTGTCACAGGCATTCTTTACTAACACCTATTAGCACATTAGGAATAAAAAGATAGCAATTTGCCTCAAACATGGTTTAGCATTAGGCCTGGAAATGGATAAAAAAACTTGCTTGAAACGATGAAGGGAGGGAGTCTGACATATGAATCATAGGGATTAGAAGGAGCTCTAAAATATCATTTTTATTTTTACTAAGGAGAAACTGCAAGTAAATGCCAAAGTTTTGCTGTTCACTTTCAAGCAGAAAGAAACATTAAGGATTTACAGATAAAGCACTGCAATAGCCAAGGGTTTGCTTTGGGGGCCTTTGTGGGGTGGGCAAGTGGGTTGGTCAGTATCAGTACTAAAAGCTTCACGAGGTAATAATAACGTGGATATTTCATTGAGAGAGATGTAATGATATAATAGTGTCTTATGGTCATTACAGACTATCAGTGTGATGCTTTATAGGACTTTAAAGTGTATAATACTTGGATATACTTTATGGTGAATAAGATCTGTGGAGAATGTGCCAATTGAGTGGTGTGTAAGCATGAATGAGAGACATTGTTTAGTATTTTTATTGAAGGAGTGAGGAGAACTATGAAAAATGTAAGCTCAATTAAAGAATACACGTATAGACAGTAACGTTCAAGGAAAGCATGTTCATACTAGTTGTTACTGGCTGTTTCTGATGTGTGGCTCAGTTTTGGAAAGTAGTCACAGCTTAAATCAACAAAAATAGGAGGAGATCAGTAGAAAGGTGGTTTTTAACATTCCATGAGTTAAAAAGGAAGGGAAATGATTCATTTACCTTTCCCAGGAAAATATAATCCATGTGGTCGTTAGTTTTTTTTCTCCTAGATGTGAAGCTGATGTTGTACCTTTTCCATATAGACATTGTATTTTCCCAAATTTTAGAAAGGTTATTGCTATCATCTGCCATTTTTATTCATTGTTTTTCCTGATCTCAGAAAATGTTTATTTCTCTTCTACCTGGGAAATTGTTAAGATAATGAGATGTTGCACTTTGATTAGCAAACGTATTCACATAATCATTAGTTACCAGTCTTTATTTAAGCACTGGTAATACTTTGCTTAGTAAAAATAGAGAATTTAGATGTTTAAATATAAAAAAATTCTGCTAAAAAGCAGACAGTAGCCTGGTCAGATGTAACGAGAGACTCCAGAAGAAAGCAGTGTCATAGTAGCTCATCTCACCCACAAATCACGGGTGGGTGAGCCCAAGAAATGAGTCACAGGAGCTACCTGCAACAGTATTTCTTGTAATATAGAGGCAGCAGCAAAAAATAAGGAGTTGTACAATGGGAATTGGATGACTCAGGGGACTAATAACAAGATAGAGAGTATTTCTTCTGTCATTGGTTTTGATCTTTCCCAGCTGAGTAATGAATTGCTAGCATTTGATGACTTTTCAGTTCTGCTACCTAAAATAAAAGATAAAAGAGAAAGCTCTACTGCTTGGATTGACAGAAAAATGCACAAAGGCATAACACCTCAAACATCTGATACCTTTGCAGCACAGTAATCATAGAATAGTTTGGGTTGGAAAGCACCTTAAGATCATCTAGTTCCAACCCCCCTGCCATGGACAGGGACACCTCGCATTAAACCATGTCATCCAAGGCTCTGTCCAACCTGGCCTCGAACACCGCCAGGGTTGGAGCATTCACAGCTTCCATGGGCAACCCATTCCAGTGCTCACCACCTTCACTTTAAAGAACATCTTCCTTGTATCTAACCTGAGCTTCCCCTATTTAAGTTTAAACCCATTACCCCTTGTCCTACCACTAGAGTCCCTAATGAAGAGTCCCTCCCCATCATCCTTGTAGGCCCCCTTCAGATACTGGAAGGCTGCTATGAGATCTCCGTGCAGCCTTCTCTTGTCCAGGCTGAATAGCCCCAACTTTCTCAGCCTGTCTTCATATGGGAGGTGCTCCAGCCCTCTTATCATCCTTGTGGCCCTCCTTTGGACTTGTTCCAACAGCTCCATGTCCTTTTTATGCTAAGGACACCAGAACTGTATACAATACTCCAAGTGAGGTCTCACGAGAGCAGAGTAGAGGGGCAGGATCACCTCTTCTGACCTGCTGGTCGTGCTTCTTTTGATGCAGCCCAGGATATGGTTGGTTTCTGGGCTTCAAGGGCACACTGAAGCTGGCTCATGTTAAGCTTCTCCTCAACCACCACCCCCAAGTCGTTCTCCTCAGGGCTGCTCTGAATCTCTTCCCCACCCAGCCTGTAGCTGTACCTGGGGTTGTGCTGCCCCAGGTGTAGGACCTTGCACTTGGCATTGGCCCACCTCACAAGCGTGTCAAGGTCCCTCTGGATGGCATCCCTTCCTTCCAGCATATCAACCGAACGTTGTGTTATAGGTAAATACAAGGATTTGGGAATATTTCCATTTCTGATACCTTTTCCAGACTAAATTAACTATGTGTGAAAAGCTGGGATTCCCATCTCCCAAGCCCCTAATTTTATGGACCCTATTTTTTTTCTTTTCCCTTCAGTGTCTTCATTGCTGGGTTGATGACAGGTTCCTACTTTCTTCTTCTCACCATTCCTTCATCTCCCTCTTCTTGAATTCTCCTACCAGGTATTATGTAATAGTGGAATCATTGCTGGTTTCTTTACGCCAAATCAGACTCTTGTTGTTTGCAAACAGAGCTTTCAGTATTAAAATTGCAGACTCTCAGCCTTGATGACGTTCCAGACTTAGTAAAATGCTTTGATGAAGAGATCTCTGTCAGTACATGAAGGACAGAAGCTGGCTTATTCCCTCTCCTGTGCCTGTTATGAAGGGCAAATATGAGCAGGAACTTGCCATTTTTAAAGTTCACTTTTGAAAGCGGAACTTTTGAGAATGAAAAGTTAGTAATCCTCTATCCCCAAATGAATAGTTGGTTTGAAGTTAAAACACCAACCTCTCTTATGTGTTGTCTCCATCTATCACTTTGTCAGAGTGATTGATTTGCATTGAAATGTTCATGGGAGCGGATATTTTTAAGGAGGAGACTGGTTCTCTTGTTTACTGATATCATGTTAATGATTTTTAGAGTCATGGGTAGAAGAGATTGACTAAGTGGTGCCATAAGATTGGACATACAGTCATTTCAAAATAGTGAGGCAATTAACTGATTAATGAGTGGTGATTTGTGTGCTTTACCATTTCAGAAAGCCAAAGTGGATATTTGAGTGCTGTCTGCATACCTTCACCTCCTGTTTCTGCTTGTTTGGCTTTCTGCCTTGGCTGCATCACTGATATTGTAACTTGGCGAGAGAAGGGTGCTCTTAAGCTGCTTACAACTTGACAGAACTTTTGCGTGTTATGGAAAATCAGCTTAGTGACAGTGTTGCAGTTGTGAAGCTCAGAATGGCCATGTGACAAGCTGTGGTGGGCTGGTATCAAATAAGAGCTGAATGCTCTTACTCACTTGAAATGAAAAGTGAATGAAAGAAATGAAGAAGAGTTTCCAATAACTTTAATGCTCCAAGATGATCATGCTCTCCATTTTCATTTTAAGACACATGTTAATATCAGACCTTTTATAAATGCCAGAATTAAAAACTTTTCAAAATGCGAAAGCATTTTCACTAGCTATTTTGAACAGAACAAATTCTTATTTAAAAGTTATTGCTTCCTCCTGCCCAAACAACAATACAAAATTCTATTTATATATTTACCTTTCAATTCAGTGGTGATTGCACTGGGAACATTAGTAAAAAGTAGAAAATATAGTGAAAAAGTCTGAGGCAATTTTGCAAAATTATTCTAGGAAACCAAATTATATGAAAACCTATTGAAAAGTCTTTTAAAGTAATCTGTGTATAAAGCAGTCATCATAAACGTCAGTTCTCCTAAAATCAGTAGCTACAAAAAGCTTATTTTCACAGACATTTGCAAAAGAAATAGGTCTAGGAGTCATGCATTGATTGGCAAAATATCTTAAAAATTGTTCTCTTGTTGTGAGATAGGAGGTTGCTGGGAACATCTTATTTGTTGTTCGTCCACATGAAGTGCATAGTTTGAATTAGCTGATCCTGTTTCCCAAATGCTGTGTAAGGCCTTACAGCTCAGCATGTTTCCAGAGAAATAGCTGTGGGGCTTGTTCATCATAGATACAAATTTGTTCCTAACTTTTCCCACTAAGCTATTCTGTTGTGAAAATACTTCCCTCCATTTTCCATACCACCTTCTTCCTAGCCAACCTGCATGTAAGATTTTGCCAGTGTTTTTAGTGGAATGGGGTTGCACCTTTCAAGCATGAGTACTTTTAGGAGGAGTACAGGAAAACCTACTGTCTCCACTGTGGCCAAAAATTTACCTACTTTGCCACCCTTGACACACAGTCTCTGGACATGTAACGTGCATGGAAAGGGTGGGGTGAAAAGGGAGCCCTGAATCAAGCTGACATCAACCTGAAATTAGCAGGAATTCTGCAGTCTATCACAGCTTCACATTAGGTAGTTTGCCATTTTTTTCTGGCATAACACCAGGTAATATTATATTTTGTTATGCTAGTTTTATATCAGCAACAATGAGTAGTACTTGCAGAAAGTAGAGAAAATAACCTGCTTCAGCACACAGACACACACAAACATACCTTGCATATTTATGCCATATAAATTTTCCTATGGAGGCAATGCCTACTATATCAGCTTAAAAAAAAAATTTTAAGCTGATATAAGCAGCCTCTGTAATAGTGATTAATAACATAGGCTCACTGAAATCTGTTGTGTGCATAGAGCCCACAGGGAAGATAAGACTGGAATATGTCTAACTAAGGGTGACTGTATAGAAATATGTCCAGGGGTTCTATGAAAATTATT
Source organism: Nestor notabilis (assembly GCF_000696875.1). Lineage (NCBI taxonomy): Eukaryota > Metazoa > Chordata > Aves > Psittaciformes > Psittacidae > Nestor > Nestor notabilis. Next base: position 138,659 of record NW_009917401.1, on the reverse strand, counting down.
TTCCCCCCTGGCTATCTCTTGGAAATCTCTTAGAAAGAAGTACTGTTTGAGTTGCGTAGCAATGATTAGAGCTGGTGAAATAAAGATCAGTGAGAATTATCCAGACACCTGTATCTTAAGTAATTGTTTTGATTAGGAGGCAAAGTATACTACTTGACTCCATCCATTATGAGGTACTTCTCTGACAAAGAGCTGTCTGTTTAAATCACATTGGAGTTTTTCACAGAGGCACATAGAAGTGTTTTCTGAGAAAGTTGCTACTGTGTTCACTGGCACTGATTTCTGAGATGGGAGGGAAATTAGCTGCTCATATTAAGGATGAGGAGAGCAAGTGTATAGCTGAACACAAATGAAGTTCTTGTTGAGTGTTAGTAGGGGTCTTACCAAAATGTGAAATCTGTTTCATTATCCTTGACAAATAGTCTCTGGAAACTATCCCAGAAATGAACATCCACTTAAAGATGAAAAGAAAAGAAACCTCTAAGGTCAGAACACTTGGATCCAAAAAGTATCCATTGTCTTGCCAAAACCTTTGCAATAGTGCATAGGATTTGTAAGTATCATTTTTTATGACCAAAACGTAATCCTAAAATTGGGAATGTGTGTTAGTAGGTTTGCATCTTGAACATATGGTCAATTAGAATGGAACAAAGAAGTTACAGGGAGTATCTGCGTGCAAGGATGTAGTTAGGCAGGTACTGTAATTGTTTTATAGAGTCAATAGATATTAATACAATTGCATTGTGAAGTATGTGTTGAAAAATATCCAGCTTTTTAATTTATGCAGCATTGTATACTGTTGTCTGGTGGCACGGTGACTGGTTGCTTGGTGCTTGTTTGTTATATGTGTATAGGAAGCAACATAGACATACAATAAGTATTGCTGGTACAGATATAAATACTTTATTTAGAGGAATCCTGGTAGGTGTAATACAGTGTAAACATATATATTTTCTTTTAAAATGTAAAAAATGCATCTGGGATAGTAGTTCCCCTATTCCTCTTAAATGGCATCTAACATAGACTTACTTTGTGACTTTTCGAGGAACCTAATTTATTTCTGCTTCAGTTTTACCATTTTAGTACATGAAATTATATCTTATTGTCTTTAAATCTACTGTTTTAAAGTGTTTTGAAATATTTAAACGAACACTATGCAAAGAGAAAGATTTCAATTGGCCATTTTTACAGCCAGATAAGTAAAGTTGGCCAGCGGTTAAAATAACCACACCAATTAAATCATCCCCTGGAGACTATGCCCCTTAAGCAAGAAATCAAGTTAGCAGGATTTACAAGATGATTTGTGTTTTAGCCTCTAATTCTATTGGTTCCACCTGTGAGGAAAAAGACAGTCATTGCATTTGCATCAGAGGACTGCAGGCTTGTCTTTCCAAAAGGGCAGCAAGGAATAAATTCTAATAATTGTAACTATTTCTGTTGCTGCTGAAATTATCCACAGACTAGTTTTACATGGTGCCATTATCAAACAGTGTATGTACACTTGATAATAACAACTGTCACTATAAAAGCAGGATTTTACATGTTAGTAGGATGTCATTTGATGACCCCCATCTCCCATCTCACTACAAGTAAGCTGTGCTTGGTTTAGCTAGCTCCTAGTAGCTGGATTGTCTGGAACTTTTTTCCTGAACAGTTGCCTGATACGGGCCTATCTGTGTTTGTTTCAGCTTGGGCATATTTACTGAAGTGAATGATCATGGCAGAGACTGTGTAGTGTATCTGCATGTATGAAATTTCTATTTGTCAAGGATTCTGTGTACTTGTGATGGTAAGAGAAGCAGAATAGTAAGAACTGAGTTTTCATTTCTTGGTTGTTACTGCATACTGGGAGTGTGAAAAACAACAAAAAAATTATTAAGGACTTTTGATTTTTCTAGAGCTGGCAAGACATCCCATGCCACAAGAATTTCAAATAGTTAAAACATTTTCCTCCTGACTTAGGACAAGAAGCTAAATTCTCAGCTTTCCTTGTATCAAAACTTACAGGTTTTAATGAAAAAAAAAAATCCAGAGGAGAATGAAAAAAAAAAGAAAGTTTATTTTTGGAAAACACTGAAAATTGGACACTTAAGACTTTTAAAAAGTTTTAGCTGCAACAAATAGGTTTTCCAAAAAACCCACCTCTTTGACATTGAAAAAGTCATAAAGAAGTTCTGATATTATTTCCTGCCAGCTGTGTCCTGAAAAAAGTAAGATAAATTTAAATTAGAAAGTAACATAGGAAGTAAAGGTAGTTCCACTTGGCTTACTGTGATTGACAGTCTGTCACTATGCAAATAAATGGACCATAGATATGAATTCATTTTCACAAATTATCAAAGTAATTGAATAATTCGATCAAAACAATTTGTTAACAAGAATTAAGAGCACTCAAATGTGTGATGAATGTTACTTACACCATTGCAAGCATTTGGCAGAGCCTATTATAGGATGCTCCTGAGCTTCACAATAAAGGTCAGAAGTTTAAAAACCTGCGTTCCAGTCTTTGCAGCTAGAGGAAAATCACTGGAGTACATGCTGCTTCCCTCCCTGTGCTGCTCCACAGAGCAAGGGTGTAAAAAGGAAAAGGAAATTGTTATTAAACTACCCATACACACGTTTTGTGGCATAATATTTTTTATTGTAAGGCCTGGTAGTGCTTGAGTGTAGGAGCAGGCAAGTGGGACTGATGGGTGTTTGGTGATTGTTTCACTGTTAGAATACTGTAACGTCTCTGAAGGGTTTGAGTTGTGGCTGAGAATTCGGTTCCATTGTATTATTATATGGAAAGCACCAGACATGGGGGATTTGCAGGAGACGATTCAACCATCTCAGCTGTCCCTGAAATATTTACCTTTTGAAGGATTTTGATAAAATGCTTTGAAAATAAAAGGCTGTTCTTAAAATATTATATATATTTTTTTCACAGATCTGCAGAAGGGTCTGCAATCTTTTATGACAAAACAGGTGTACATGTAGTTTTGATATACAGACACCAGCAAGAATATGCATTTCAAGTATTTCACTGTATCCATTTGGATCTAAATTTAGCCACCAATGCAAGCAAATATTCCTTTTATGCATTAAGTGATCACAAATTTCATGGGAGTTAGCCATCTAAAACTGCTGTACAGCATTGTAACTTGGGTTCTGAATATGTATCAGGCTTGTGGAAAAACATTGAGAAGAAGGTGATTAAGTTGTATTTTTCTATCTCTTCAGGGCTAAATACAAAACTAGTATGTGCATGTGGGGGTCTCATGGGTGTCAGCACCCCATGGACTTGCCTTGTACCAGAATTTTTGCCCGTTAAGCTTTTATAATCAATTGTGAAATAGTGAAAATGCGGAAATACTTTATAGACCTATAGACCTCTGTAGACTTTTCTTGTAAGTTTTGGACTTACTTGTCATGGAAGGAAAGTCTTGTAGACCTTAAACAAAATAAGTATCTAGTAAAATGCCAGTTGTTGCCTGAAATACTTTATTTCTAGAACAAGGGAATATTTTATCAATAGAGAAAAGGCACTGGGCCAAACCTGCCTGTTAATGGTTTGTTTACATAAATTACACCTTCTGCTTTTCTTCCCACACCTTTATCCTCTCCTGATTTTTCTAATTGCTGTCATCAGTAATCATTTCAAGTTTGATTTCTTATTGCTTCCATACTCTTCACAGAAAAAAACTTTTTTGTTCTCCAGTCACTTGTTTTCTGAGTAGTAGTAGTAGTATTTTTGTGTTCCTACTATTTAAATTCCAGAAGTGGGTGTTTTAAAACAATTTTATCAAGTCCTTTCATACTTATAAAGGCATTTATTCAATAGAACAAATCAGAATTCTGTCTTAATGAAAGGTGGAGGTGGAATGACTCGTTTCTGTTGTTTTTCTGCCTGGGGTCAAATACAGTTTTATAGAAAAACTTAGGCCTTGCATGTCACCTGCATCTTCTCAGACTGTTGAAATATCATCTAAAAATTTTATCATGAGTTCTAAAATGACAGGCCACAAAGGCATAACTACAATGGTCAGCATCTGCAAGTGGACCTTAGCTGCTCTGCTTGTGCTATGGGTTCATTGCTCTGGACTGAAAGTAGATATAAAGTATAGCTGTGTTACAAAGAACATTGTGTTGTTCAAGCAGAATTTAGGAGGCTAATGGCCATCTTTCTCCGTATTTTGGTCACAGCTCTTTTCTCCTTTGGGCAGTCATGTAAGGGGCAGGGAACTCAGATTCAACAAGCAGTAGTATGCTGTTGAACTACTCAGCAGGTACCATTCAGCAATGGTTGTCCCAGGCTCTGTCAGACCAGCATGAAGGTAATGTATGCATGAGTTGGATGGTCTAATATATTGTTTAATTTCATGTGACACAGCTGAGATTTAGGACACTGCTTATAAAATACCTCTGCAATTAGTTAAATGAGTTCTGTAAATTAGTCTTAGCAAAACTCTCCTCCTTTTGTTCTGAGAGGTGGTGTGCCATGTATAATCCAACCAGTAACCCAGTTAGTTTTGGATTTAGTCTGATATGACTACACTTTTTGGATGATGCTTAAGCCTGTTATTTCTAACTATTAGTGATGGCATGTAAAATCGAAGCAAAATTTTTAAGTGTCTGAAGAACTTCATACAGAAGCAACTATATTAAAGTCAAATTGTATATTAGGTAGAAGAAAACTTTATAGAGCAGTTGATGAGCTATGAAACACATGCAATTGTAGCAGGCTTGAGATATACCATTTTTACAGAAATAAAAAAACCTGAGAATAAAGTGAACATCAAATACCATTTGAAAATGTATTTTAATAGAGCCAAGATAAATTGATAGAGCAATGAATTTAAGCTAGCATGCTAACTGGAAATTCCTAACTGAGAAACAGGATCACCTGCATTTTAAGAAAGGGAAAGGTATTTGTGAACTCTCAGTTACAGGGAAGAATTGCAACAGACTCCTGAAAAGGAAATGAGAAGACGGAAGGCAAAATTAAAGCTTTTTAATAAAAGAAGGAAAAGCATTGCCAGGTACTACTAGTTTAAAGGCTCCAAACTGCTTGAAGATGTTTGCTTTTTGAACAAAGGCATTGCATGTTTTTGGAAACAATATTGGTTTGGATTATTCGGGAACAGTAATTATTCATTTAGGGATAAGAAAATAGGAAAAGCTTTCCTTGAGGAACATAAATTATTTAATGTGGAGTGAGTGACTTCTTGTGAAAGAAGCAGAATCTAAAGTGTGTCTTAACTTTTCAGTGCTGTGAGTTTTGAAGGGCTTTGATGTTCTAAATTAGGCTGTTTGAATTATGGCTATCCAGGATGAGGTGTGTGTCTAGACATTGTCTTAATTCTCTCTGGTAATCTTACTAGATTGTAAGAATGACCATTCTTCTTAAAGTGCTTTGGAAAAGAATCCTAGACATGCACACTGTTACACGTTTGCACTTGTATTTCTAGTTTAAAACGTAATATTCTTATTAGTTTCAGCTGAAAAGTCACTGCTTGATATCTGAAAAGTTTGAAAATGGAAATTTCCTTCAAATTTATTTTTTTTTTAACAAAATAAAAAGCGAAAAGGATATTGAAATCAGAGAGTGAAATAGTAATTTACTGCTATATGTATCTATTTTTAATCTAATCATAATGACTCTTCTGAGAAGTGCCCCCAGTTTAAGGGTTTTCTGTCAAATATTCTTAGATCCTTTGTTATAAAAATCTATAATTCACTTTTGTGGAATGTTCTTCTGGCACATTCCTAGAGCTTGACAGTTCAGTCCACACCACCAAACTTAGACGTCAATATTTGCTGAGTCTCTGTGCTCAGTTTATTACTAGCCAAGCCGAGATAGAAACTGTCTGTACTATCTGTACTCAAAAATGGACTTCTGATGGGCAGGTAGATGTAGTAAGAGATGTAAACAAATAAGAAGAGTAAATAAAATACAATTTCATGAATGATAATTTACTATCTTCTGTACAAGACACCAGGTACAGATACAGATAATGTTTTGTTTTAAAAATTGAAATGCAATTTAGGGTTTAACAAGGGAATCACTGAATTTGTTATTTTTTTGTAATAAGCTATCCAAACAGAACATTTAATTTTCAAAAAAATAGCAAACAGAAAGAAAAAGGGAGACTGCACAGTTCACAAGGTAGAGTTCTTAAGTTTTGCATTAGCTACAGCAAAAATATAAACAGGTAGAATCTGTAGCAAAAAGAAAAATGGAATTTATTAGTTATAATATTTGCAGTAGATGTCCTCAGTCAGCTGAAACTCTTCTCAGATCAGCATATCTGTCAAATCTAATAAAGATTTTCTATTATTTTGGGAAAGAAGAAGTTCTTGCTGACATAATTTAAAAAATAAAATATGCTTTTCATCTGTGATTGGTATTTACTTGGAAAGAAAGAAGCAGAAACAGAGAAATACTGAATAACAAATTCTTCCTTAAATCAAAAAATGCTTTTTTCTCGCTGGGCCTTACTATTTCCAATACTTGATTTTTCTCCTGGGAAATGAACACTGCAATTATAGTACTAATAGAAGGAATAGATTCATTTTGAAATATTTGTTTACACAAAAAATGCTTAAATACCTTTTACAGGAAGAAAAACTTCAGTGAAGTCCATATAGATTTAACTAAACCTTTCTTTGCTCAGATCGTATCTAAATCACTGCACTTAATATACATGTCAGCACTGATATATGAAGCATGTGTCTTGGCAGCTATTAGAAACAAATCTAGTTTTTATGATTATGGGTAAACAGTCGGAAACTATTAATTGACTACAAATGAGACAGCACCCAGCAAGGTCAGAGAAAACCAAGAAAAAAACTGCCTACCCCTGTCATTGGGTCAGGCCCTGTGATGCTGCGTGCTTGAGGAGATGGGAGTTCTGCGCCTTCTCCTCCTGCTGCCAGGAGCTGAGGATCCGCATGTAGGTACTTAGTGGAGCTGCAGTCTACTGAAGTGCAGAGCTTGGGATCCCCAGACTGCTCTCATCCAGCACTGCACTGTGCTGTCACAGACTTTGTCTGTGGCTGTGTTAGAGGCTTTGTTAATTGTGTCTGCAATATAACAAAATGTGGGTGCACCCACTAGGATCTGGGGTTTCCAAAGGCGTTTTCTTTTTATCTTCAAGATTCCTCTCTACAGTTTCCAGCTGAGGGTTTTATTAACAGTGTCAAGCCTGGCATCGAAGGGCACAGATTGTTGTTTATGACCATGTGTAGCTACAAAATAAGCCTTTTTGCTTTTTTGCAAGCCAGTTTCTATATAATACAGCAGACTGTATTTAGCACTTTGGAAAATGGATAGGACGTGGTAGGAATTAAAGTACC